>NC_067399.1:70067943-70247943 GCF_016432865.1 Antechinus flavipes
AAATTGAAGCCCGTAATGCTGAGGTTGTGCATAACAAATTACTGTGGGATGATTTGGCTACAGAATATAGTCCCCCAGCTCCCCAAACAATAACACTGGGAGGGGAAAATGGTTTTACTTGGCAGGAGGAGAAGCAGCAGCAGTAGTGGTGACCCTGAACAGCAGTGGAAAACCCGGGTTCTTGGCAACCCCTAGCCCCAGAAACAGCCAGAGCTCTAAGCAATGTGGGACTATAGCTTCTGTCTTCACATCTAGTCCCACTCCTAACATTCCTTACCTTCTCAGGAAGTTTGGAGTTCATGGGATGGAGGGGAAGAGTATAAAGGTCACAGTTCCTTTCAGAAAGTGAGATAGACCGAGAAGGGAGTCTTGGCTGCTCAAGTCTGGCTGGACTGGGCTAAACTGGCTTAGTTTTCCAAAGCTAGAAGCCCCACTTGCCCCTTTGGGGAATTGGATAGGGAGTCTGCACACTTGATATGTACTTTGTATGGAAAAAAAATTATTTGGATACTGTATTTTTTGCCCCTTATCACATCTTTCAGCATCAGTTAATGAAGAGTTCCTCGGGTACTACTCTGCTATCTTTCTCTAAAGTCCAGTTCAGATGTTATATTCTATAGGAGTGATGAGGTGTGAGAATATAGCAAAGCCTGAGACCCTAATGCTAACTGATCTTGGGAGTGTCACAAACAATGCTGGCCAATAATACTGATTCGATCAGTCAGTAAGCATCAATGATGGGAACTACCCCACTCCTACTACTCTTCACTTGTACCTCTAAGCCATCATATTAACATAGCAACTAAATCTTTGTTTCTCGTTTTTATAAAATTATCTTCTTGATTCTGACTCTTTGCTAAATTCCCTAGGAAATTAACCCACTTGTAATATCTTTTTACTTTTGGCTCTTTGCTAAGATTCCCTTGGAACTTTAACCTGCTTCAATTGTCACATAAATCTTTGACCCTTAATTTGGAGACAAACTAAGTGTGCAAATTCTAGCCTGTGACACTGACCAGGGGATCCTAATTTTGTTGGGTGTCTTCTTCCTCAACAGGAGGGCTTTCCTGGGGCCTCTACCTTCCAATCTTCCTCTAGAAATTGTTTCATATTTTGTCTATCCTTTGTATTTACTATTGCTTGTGAGGTAGAATGCTAATAAACCTCCGATATCTTGAATTAACATCCTACCCCTCAACATATTCAAACACATTTTCCCACACCACTTGTGAGGTAGATTATTGTGGAACATATCCAGGGAAGTTTGAGTTAATTTTTCCCCCAGCTTGATTAGTCTGAAACCTTTCTATTGTCACTTTGGTCAAGAAATATAAAGGATCACTTTGCAGTTTCAGGAGTAGCTACAATTCCTGTGGATTCAGAGGTAGTTATCATCTCTAATTCCACACTGTGTTTGACTGCTGCTCTGCTGAATCTGGTTGGTTTTTCAGTTTTGCTGAAGAGTTCTGATAGATGAGTCACTTAGCTGCTGAATGGCTGGTAAACTTGGTAAGGAGGACCATATTATCACAAGACTGGCCCAAGCAACTTACTCAGTTTCCTGGTTCTTCTTAGGACACAGTATCTCTGCTGGAAGAGTCAATTCAATAGACTCCCTGGGATTGCTCTTCAGTGGGCAGTTGTGTTTTTTCACCCCTACAAAGCAGTAGCTTTTGCCTCTGTGGTACAATGTTCCTTCCATTATTATAGTATTCTCTTTGACTGGCATTTACACTATTCTTTCAACCAGAGTAATAACCTTTAGCCTGTTTGTTAGAAACATTGCACATTTTTCCCCTTAGACACTTAAATCAGATTTGTCACATCCAAATAAGATTATCTAGCCTCTCTTGTTTAATAATCCTTCTTGGTTTGTGGCCAGTTCCCTAAGTCCAGACTTTTCCTTGGCTTTTGGTGGATGTTTTCTTTCCTCATCTTTACCTACTGCCTTTCTTCCTTAAAGGACCTTCCACAAGATGCTTTTCTTTTTCTCTCAATTTATAGTTTCCTCTTTTGAATATTTCTGATTTCTCCTATATATAGCTTTTTTCCAATAGTTTTTTTTACGTGTTGTCTTCCCCA
Organism: Antechinus flavipes; assembly: GCF_016432865.1. NCBI lineage: Eukaryota > Metazoa > Chordata > Mammalia > Dasyuromorphia > Dasyuridae > Antechinus > Antechinus flavipes. The sequence continues at coordinate 70,070,026 of NC_067399.1, forward strand.
TTAGACTGTGAATTCCATAAAGACAGCAGTTGTCTTTTGTCTTTTTTTTTTTTTTTTTTTTTGTATCCCCAGTACTTAGCACAGTACCTGGCACAGAATAGGATTTAAAAAATGTTTATTGACTGATAGATGATCAGTCTTGGTTAAGTCAATAATACTTCTCTTCTTGGACTCTTTTCAGAGTGTTACACAGATAAATGACTAAGTACAAATGTATGAATGCAGTCTGTACCCTAGAGAAAAGCTTATTGTCTGGCTGGCCTCTTCATATTCAATTGAGTTATTCAAGCTTGTCTAAGGGGTGGAATTTTTATTTTACATCTGACGACCTTCTCCTTTACACTTCAATATCTGTCTTTTCCTTTTTAATATCTTTAGTTTTGTTGAAGTATTAGGACACATTTTCATATCCATAATTTGTATTTGCAATTAATGAAAAATAAAGGGGAACAAGATAGTGCTGTACAATCCCCAACTTAATTAGATAGGACTTGCTATTTAAATATAGCTAAATAACTAGTATCATTCTGAGTTTCTATGATTATGATTATGAAATCCTGTAATTGTAAAGTGAAAAATGTTTGTTCTCCAAATTTATGTAATCTTTTAGCAAAGATTTTTTGGAATGGACAGTTCCCAAGTGTATATTTTACTGCATTTCCATCTGCCTTCTTTGGATATTGCCTAGTGAGTACATGACACAAGCAGATATCACTGAAGCATTTCTTTTTCCAGAAAGCTGCCTAGAAACAGTGACCATGGAGCAGGTGTTTTTATGTTTGTTTTTGTGTTTATGGCACTTTTTTTTTTAACATTAGAAAAAAAAAGTTGGAGTCCCTAATGTTTTTATTTATTTGTTTTTATAAGTAATGACTATACTTAGATTTCATATAGAACTCATTATTATAGGGATATACTTCCTGGCTTAACACCCACCCACACCTGTGTGAAGAGTATGTGTTTTAGCAGGGGGTATTCAATTGTATTTCTTATCTTTCTGTTTACCTGTCATTGGTTATATAATTAACCAGCTGTGTAACCTAGGGGAGTCTCTGAGTCTGTTATTTTAATCAGTTTAATGAGGGGGTTGGGCTGGATAAAAATTTCACATTTTATAGTACTTTGAGATAGTGAAAGAATTATTATTTTCATTTTATAGATAAGGATAGTGAGGCAACTTAAATGATTTGCTCTTCATCATAGGACCAGTAAGTAGAATTCAAAGTTAGGCTTCCTCTCCCTTTTGGTTCAAAATGTAGGAACCTATCTTATCATATAAATTATTATGGAATGTAGACTCTAAAGGACTTTTTGAAATCTAGTCCAACTATCTCTTAAAAAAAAAAATAAGGCAACATAGAGTGACTTTCTCCAGAGTATAATTGAAGAAACAGAAAAAAGTATTATGTAAACCTAGGTCCTTGGACTTCAAATCCAATCTTCTTTACATTTTATTGTACTCCCCTTAATTTCTTATATTAAACTAGATTATGTCTCCTTATAATTGTAATACCTCAGTTTCCCTGAATTGTAATACCTCTATTTCCCTGAATTATTATGCTGTACCCTGAATAAAATATTATGGTCAACCTCACTTTTCCTTATTCCATTAAGCTCTGGTCACTCTCACATTCTAGTGAGTCATAAAACTCCAGATGACTTATCTTAAATGCCTGCTCACTCTTTCTTGCCCCAGACTCCTGTCTCCTGCCCCCGACCTTCTTGACCTACAACCTATCAGAACTGAATCATGATGACTTCTTCACTCGCCGCCCAGTGTTCTGCCTTCTCTTGCCTTTATTTCCCTGATAGCTGAAGCCCTATAAAAGTCTCTAGAATTACCATGTTTCCCTGATAATAAGACCTATCCCGAAAATAAGCCCTCCCCTTACTGTGTAAGATTCCTCTAAAATAAGCCCTCCCCCGAAAATAAGCCCTATGGAGATTGCTACTGTAGTGAAAGTGATCCCCGGCGCTACACGCTACATTACGGTACCCTCTGTATGCACCGCCCCTCCCTCCCGTCCCCCCCAGTGAAACACACGCCATGCTCCGAGCTGCATCCAATCAGAGCTGCAGCAGTGAGTGCGTCATCCTGTTCTTCCCCAGTGATTTGCTTGCTGGCGCCATTGAGAGCAGTCCCACGAAGGAGAGTTGAGGCAGGACAACATAAAAACCCGGTATGTAAGTGGGAGTGAGGGGGCATAATGGAGGATAAAAGGGGCATGATGGAGGATAAAAGGGGTATGATGGAGGATAAAAGAAGAACTCGGCCAGCACTCACCTCGCTAAGAAATGAAGAACTTCCTTGCAGAGAGAAGAATAGATCAAGTAATGATTCCTGCAGGAATGACTGCCTATCTCCAGACCCTTAATATTGCAATAAACAAGCCATTCAAGGACCATTTGCGCATGGAAGTCAATGACTACATTGAAAATAGAATGGAAAGAAATCAGCGTGGAAACTTTGTGAAGCCCTGTCTACAAGAAGTCGTGACTTGGATGAAGAAGTCATGGGATAAAATTGCTGACAGCTGTGTCGCCAAGGCACTACGAGCAGGTTACCTGGACAAGACATGTTCATTTAAAGAGAGCTATATTGCTGGACATGACAGATTGGGTCCACTTCTTCTGGAGGAAATAGAGGCGCAAGACATCCAGGATGGAATTCAGGGTATGGATACTTATGGCAATGTTGTTGAAGAAGATGACATGATCATTATTGAATAAAGGTACTTTTTTTTGTTCACATTTACCTGTTTATTAAAATTGCTTCAATGTTCATTAAAATAAGCCCTCCCCTGAAAATAAGCCCTCTGGTGTTTTTTCTGTCCAAAAAAATTAATAAGACAGTATCTTATTATCAGGGAAACATCGGTAATAACTCGCTGCTGGATGCTTTGAGACAAGAGTTCCATTTAGTTGGCTAGTTTTGGCTAATCTAAATTTTCCACTAAAATATTAAAAACATAATGTCTGTCATGCCTCAGTTTATCTGGTATTACATGACTTTTATCCTTTCATCTCTGATATCCTCTCTATCACTATACAGAAAAAGTATGATTCTTCTGTCACCTTATTTGTGATAAATCTTCACATTTTTGAGTAATTCAATTGTAAATAAGTACATTAATGACCTCAATTTTTCTTTGTTGTAGTCCCTAAATCAATGCAGATTGTAAGGTCCTCTGAAATTTCATAAATAGAATTGCTAAGGCAGGGAAAACTAACTATTCTGTGGTCAACCTCCCATTCTATCACAGAAAGTCTTCATATGCTTGGAGTAGATATCCTCCAATTTACTGACAGTTTAGGATCTGTCAGTTATCCTCAACCAGGTTTGATCCATTTGCTCAGATAGTTTTACCGAGGTGTGGCCACTGTGTACACCACAGCTTCTCGGAGTCACAGATGAAAATTGGGTATATAACATGGTTTTAGGGTTTTAAGGTTTGCAAATAATTTTACAAATATCCCATTTAATCTCACAACAATCCTAAATTCAATTGTTACTTCCATGTTACATATAAGGAACTTGTTGAGGTCCTGAGTAATTTAGTGGGATTAAGCATAGAAAGACTAAAGTACTGATAAGATTATTCCCTGAGATAAGCAGGGAAGGACATTGATGGGGACCAATTCAATTTTATAATCCCACCCTCTGTGCAGGGTCCTGGGGTAGTCTCACTGTACTATGTCCAATCAGAAATACAATTCCAAAACAAAAGAAAGGGGGAGATATTGGAATCCTTACAAACTGCTAACTAATTAGAGTTGATCTAATCTTACAAGAAGATGTTTTGGGCAGAACCTGAAACAAGGTACTAAGTAGAACTAATTAGTACAATGCTTGTGTTTGTACCTTTACTCATTGGAGTTCACAAGTATGCCAGCTTCACAAAGTAAACTTTGTAACTTTGTGAGTTCACACCTCCCTTGAAGCTCTTTGAGCCAGAGAACACTATGGAAGAAAACCCATAATCCCATTCTCTCAGAAAAGATATAAAGCCAGTGAAGAGAGAGCTATTCCAGAATATATTTTCCACTTGGCTGGCTGGTCGCAGAAGAGAGTTCAGCGCGATTTAATATCAAACTTGAAATTCTGGAATTAAAAGTTGAAAGTTAAAAAAAAAACAAAAAAACCTATTGAATTAATAAATAAAACTGAGAGTTGGTTTTATGAAAAAAAACAACAAAATAGATAAATCTTTAGTTAATTTGATTAGAAAAAAAGGTGAAAATCAAATTGTTAGTCTCAAAAATGAAAAAAATGAACTTTTCACCAATGAAGAGGAAATTAGAGCAATAATTAAGAGTTATTTTGTCCAACTTTATGCCAATAAATTTGATAACCTAAATGAAATGGAGGAGTGTTTACAAAAATATAGATTGCCCAGATAAAATAAAATGAAATATATTACTTAAATAGTCCCATTTTAGAAAAAGAAATAGAACAAGCTATTAATCAATTCCCTAAAAAAAAAGAAAAAAATGTCCAGGACCAGATGGATTTGCATGTGAATTCTACCAAATATTTAAAGAACACTTAACCTCAATATTATATAAACTATATGAAAAAAAATAGGGAAAGAAGGTCTCCTACGAAATTCTTTTTATGACACACATATAGTACTGATACCTAAACCAGGTAGGATGAAAACAGAGAAAGAAAATTATAGACCAATCTCTCTAATGAATATTGATTCAAAAATCTTTTTGTACAAACAAAATATTAGCAAAGAAATTACAGAAAATTATCCCAGGATAATACACCATGACCAAGTAGGTTGACTATATCAATAACCAAATTAATTAAAACCATATAATTATCTCAATAAATGCAGAAAAATCATTTCATAAAATCCAACATCCATTCCTATTAAAAACACTGGAGAGTGTTTCAAGATCTTGATAATGATGCCATGAAGTTTTTGGCTTGATTTTCTTGCTTTTTAACCTCAGGCTCTCAGAAACCCCTAAAAGGCAAATTACCATAATTTGACCTACTTTTTATAGCCTTGCCATTGCTTTTCCAACCTAGGGTTCTATTACATTATTCCCTTAAAAGGGCCCTAGAATGTGCTTTTGGTCTTTTAATCAGCTATCTAATAAAGACTATTGGCCAACCATCCTTACCACTGGTTTAAGAATAATCTTTCCAATACAAATTGTTTACAATTAATGTTTTATATTTTGATATGATTTCAGCTATCCTTTAGCAAACTCTGTCATCTAGTTGAAAAAGAAACATCATGATCTATTCCCCAGAATTCTTAGGAAGGAAATCCCAAATCCCTCTGCTTGTTGAAAATGCATTGGACAAATGGGCTTTAAATGTATAAATACAGCAAGTTGAATAGGAAGATGACTACAGTAAGTTGAACATTAAGTATTGGTGTCAAGCAATACCAGTTTACAGAATAAACCCTGCTGGGAAAGATATTTATTATTTAAATTCCTATTTCCATTCTTACTCTTTACAAAGGAATATAGGCTGAAGTTTACACGATCATTTCACTCATGTCTGTGTTCTTTTCAGAGTTTTTTCCCTCTTCTCTCTGCCAGCCTTGCCACCATTTCTTCCCTGAGGCTTTGCCTTCCTGATTGGTGGCTGTATGTCTAGTCCACTATTACTGAAAGGACCTTATTCATTCACTATTTTACTCCCAACTCTACTTTCTGGACTTTCCCCTTTTCAGACCTGACATTTAAATGGCACAATTGATGAGTGTCAGACTTGGAGTCAGGAAGATCTGAGTTCAAAATCCAGCCTCCGACACTTACTGGCTGTGATCCTTGCAAAATACGTACCTTTTGTTTGTTTGTTTCCTCAGCTGTAAAAAGGGAATAATAATAATACTCACCCTCCTGGCACAAAGTAAGCACCATATGAAAAAATGTTAGCATTTTTTGCAACTTTGAAGACATCTAAGACTCTCAATATTCTCCTCAACTGGTTAGTAATTGCCTCCTTGGACCACTTTCCTCCCTTGTCCCCTTTCTATTCCACTGGAATATTAATATCTTGAAATTAGGTACTGTCTTTCTTGCTTATATTTGCATCCCTAGCACTTAGCACAGTGTCTGACAGACAGAAAATGCTTAGCAAATGTTTCCCCTGTTCCTTTCCCTTTTCTTCATTGTCTCTCTGCTCTATGTCTGTTTCTGTCTCTCGGGTTTAAAAGAAAGATGATATCAGACAGGGATCTATCACTGATAAAGAAAAAAAAGGAAAATGAAGTATATGGCCTTCAACTGAGGAAAGGCCGAGTAATTTTATCATGTTGACATAATAAAGAAATATTGTATTGTAAGAAATGAGGAAAAAAAGATGATTTCAAAGAAACATGGAAAGATTATATGAACTGATACATACTGAATTGAGCAGGACAAGAGTGATTTTATATTATGACATTAATATTATAAAATGATTTGAAGACATGTCAAATGATGAAGAATGAAATGAGAAGAAAGAGAAAAACTTAAGAAATAACAAAACTACAAACCTAAATAACTTTTAAATCTTTAAGATATCTTTTGGACACAATGACCATTCGTAATTTCAGAGAAGTGATTATGAAGTATATTATTTACCTTCAGACAGAGAGGTATTGGACTCAGGCTGCAGATTGAGATATATATCTTTGGCAGACAATGAGGGAATTTGTTTTGCTTGAATAAGCACGTATGTTACAAGGATTTTCTTTTCTTTTTCAACGGGCACAAATAGGAGGAGAATAGATTTTTTTAAATTAAAGACAGAATTTAATTTTCAAAAACAACATTTAACAATAATGGATAAACTGACTTTGAATTATTTCTTTTTTTTAGCATTAAGTTGCTTCTCAATTTAAAAAAATCCTTTATACAGTTGCTTTCATAAGGGAATTTTTCAAATAAATTTCAAAGTGTGTGTGTGTGTATAGGGGGATAGCAGTATATAGAAAGAGACGTATATGCTAATTTAGGATGAATGAATAGGAAAAAATATCATTCATATCTTGCTATGTCACTTGTATTATATTAAACATTTATGATACAAATACAAAGATCTCTGCTCTCAAGGTGCTTAAATAGTAGGAGACAACATACTTTTAAAAGTGGTGATTAGGGAAGAATTCTTTCTTCCAGAAAGTCACAAGTTTGTTGAGGGAATTAGTCCATTGTCATGCCCTTTTAAAAAATACAATGAAAAAGTTAAATGATTCTATTTTCTTTTTTTTTATTATAGTAATAGTCTTTTATTTTTCAAAATATGTGCTAAGAAAGTTGTCAACGTTCACCCTTATAAAACCTTGCATTCCAAATTTTTCTCTCTCCCTCTCCTCTAGACAGCAAGTAATCCAATATAGGTTAAATATGTACAATTCTTCTAAACATATTTCCACATTTATCATGCTGCACAAGAAAAGTCATATCAAAAAGGGGAAAAATGAGAAAAAACACAAGCAAGTGAACAATACCATATGTAAAAATACTATGCTGTGGTCCACATTCAGTCCCCATAATCCTCTCTATGCAGATGGCTTTCTCCATCTCATTCTTGAAAAGAGCCAAGTCCATCACAGTTGATCAGATTGATACCATTTTCAAAGAAATATATTGATGGAAAGTTAGGAATTGAGGGAAGCATGCACAGTGTATGGGCAGGAAAATGCCTGAGGGAAAGGAGGCTAGGCCATCTGGGATCCAGATAAACATAGTAGTCTAAAATCTACAAATATAGCCAGACCCCAGGTAGGAGTTCCAAACTTTAGAAGATTAGTACCAAAATATAATATTTAGAATTACTAATTTAGCAGTAGTAGCAGAGCATTATGGCAGAAAGATGTTCAAGGTAAAGTAAGTCAGATTTTCTGAGGTATGGCTAGATGTACTAAGATCATGAACAAAACAGAGTCAGGACAAAACAACTCCAGAGTAGGAGTTCCATAAGTTAGGGGTTTAGTTTCTTCAGGGCATGTCTTTAGAGGTACCGGCAGGAACAAGAAACCACAGTAGGAGCATGGTTGTCATACCAGGGAGATAACCAAGATGATAGTTTCAAATTCTAGCCTCACTACTTAGAAACTGTATAATCTTTTACTGTTCTATCATTCAGTCATGTATGGAATTTTTATAATTCTATGGATCATAGTACTCCAGGCACTTCTGGCTTTCACTATTTCCCAAAATCTGTCCAGGCTCACATTCATTGCTTCAGTGGCACTTCCCATCCATCTTATCCTTTGCTATCCTATTCTCCTTTTCCTCTTCAATCTTGCCCAACATCAGGGGTTTTCCCTATGAGTTTTATATTCTCATCACATCACTAAAATATTTAAATTTCAGCTTCAATATTTGACCTGCCAATGCATAGTCTGAACTAATTTCTTTAAGTATTGATTACTTTGATTTCTTTACTGTCCAAAGGACTCCCAAAAGTGTTCTCTAGCACCACAATTCGAAACCTTTGATTCTAAGAACTCAGCTTTCCTATGGGGCAGCTCTTACAGTCATACTTTGCTACAAAAAAACACTCATAGTTTTGATTATAATAGCCTTTGTCAGCAAAATGAGGTCCTTTCTTTTTAGTATGCTGTCCAGAATTTCCATAGCTTTCTTTCCAAGGAGCAAGCATCTTTTAATTTCATGACTACAGTCTCCATCTTCAGTGATCTTTGATCCCAAGAATATAAAATCTGACATTCTTCCATTTCTTCCCCCTCCATTTGCCAGGAAGTGATGGGACCAGTTGCCAAGATCTTAGTTTTTTTTGGTGTTAAGCTTCAAGCCAGCTTTTACACTTTTCTCTTTCACCCTCATCAAGAGGAGCCTTAATTCTTCACAGAGTTGTATCATCTGCATAATGTAAAATGGTTGAGATTACTCCCAGCACCATAATTCTGGCTTTTGATTCATCCAATCTGGCATTTTTTGTGAGATACTCTCCATATAAGTTAGATATAAAAGATTACAATATGCGGCCTTGTTTTACTCTTTTTCCCATCTTAAACCAAAAGTTGTTTCCAGTTTAATTCTAAGTGTTGATTCTTGATCTGAAAAAAAAGGTTTTTCATGTGATATAAGATGATCTGATACTCCCATTTTTTTTTTCTAGAATTTGCCACATTTTGTTGTAATCTACAGTCAAAGGCTTTAGTGTAGTCAATGAAGCAGAAATACATTTTTTTTTTTTTCTGGAACTTTTCTGTTTTCTTCATAATCTGATGAATGCTGGCACTTGAGTTTCTAGTTCTTTTGCCTCTTTGAAAGCCAGCTTGATTTTCTGGTAATTTTTGCTTCATATATTGCTAAAGTCTAGATTGTAGAATCCTTTCTGCAATATGTTTCTGGCAGGTAAAATGAGTGCTATTGTTTGGTTATTCAAACATTCTTTGGCATTGTCCTTTTTTAAGATGAAGATTGAAAGTGATCTTTTTCAATCCAATGCTTATTGTTATGTTTTCCAAATTTGCTGGGATGTTAAGTGCAGCACTTTACCAAAATAATGTTAAGATTTTGAAAAATAGCTTAATTAGAATTACATCACCTCCACTAATTTTTTTTTGCAATGCTTTCTGAGCACTTTATTTTCTCTGGTCTCTGGCATAGTTATCATTGATGTTAAGATTTTTCTTGTAGTTTTTTTTTTTATTTGTTTGTATATTCTTGGCACGTCTGAATTTCTTCTGCTTCTGTTTAGTCTACTAATTTTTTTTAATGATGCTCATTTTTGAATGAAACATTCCCTTGAAATCTCTAATTGTCTTCAAGAGCTCTCTTGTCTTTCTCATTCTATTGTTTTCTTGTACTTCTTTGCATTGCTCAATTAAGAAAACTTTCTTATCTCTCCTTGCTATTTTCTGGAATTTTGTATTCAAATGAGTACATCTTTACTTTTCTACTTTATCTTTTGCTTTCTTTTTCCCTCAGGTACTTGCAAATCCTCATTTTTTAGAATTTTTTGTTGTTGTTGTTGTTGCTGTCTCCTGTACAATATTTCAAGTCTCTATCCATAGTTCTTCAGGTACTTTATCTACTAGATTCAATCCTTTAAATCTATTCAACACTTCTTCATATTCACAAGTGACGTTATTTAGGTTATGCTATGTTATTCTTTATACTGTTGTGCCACAGTTCCCTTTTAATGTCCTGATCCGTTTCCCTAATTGTTCTATTTAGTTACTCTGCCTCAGGTTATAACCATTCCCTCTTAATGTTTGATAGGATAAAGGTCTTATATCTTAGACCTTAGGTTATAATCATTCCCTCTTAATGTTTGATGGGATAAAGGTCTTTATCCATTTTAGGCATCATTAGCATATCAGGAGCCTCCTCAGTACCTCCTCCATTATGTCATCCTAGGTACCTCCCCCCATTAGGTTATCCCCATCCAGGTACCTCCCCCATTATGTCATCATTCTTGTTACCCTATAAAAAAATCTTGTATCTGACATTCAAGGCTGGATTCTTGGAGATAATAGTCTCATTCAGCCCTGGGACCAAACCATGGGACAGGTGGAGCTGCTCCAAGGCTCACCCTTCTCCCCTGGAGGGGGTTGTCCCTCTGAATGGGCAGCACAACCATCTTGAGCCCTGCTGTTCTGTAAGCAGAGGCCGAGTCATGCACAAATGACCACAGACCTAACTCACAGTGAACTGTCCATATGCTTCCCCACTGCAGAGGGCCTGACATGATTGCAATAGGGAACCTTTGCGTATTGCTGATTAACTCTGGGGTTATCAGGGAGAGACTTGTCCTTGCCAAAAGTCCCTGCATTGTTCTAGTTTTATTTTGATTTTTACTTAAGATAGGATTGGTCCAAATGTGGTGCTAAGACCTTCAAGAGGAAGGTAATTCAATGATTTGAATAGTCAGATAGAGTTTGTCATTTCCTTCTCCAGTGGAGCAAGAGGTAAGAGATGTGTGTATGTGTGTAAGTGTTGTGTGTGTCTATGTGTGTGTGTGTGTGTGTGTACTTGTTTTACTATTTAAGTTGTCCTAAAGTTTCCATTTTGACACACTTCATTGTTTTCTCTTGGCAAGCACTAATAATTTTGGTTCCATGTCACCTATATTTATGGATCTTCCTGTATATCTACAATGTTGAAAGTTCCAAAAAAAAAAGTGCCTGAAATTGATTTTTCTTTCCTCAGTGTGCATGAAAAGAGAGTGATTGAATGCCTAGAGAGAGAAATGGATTGATTTCTAATTTCTGAATCTCTAGAGACAGAAGTGAAAATATTATGTCCAGATCTTTTCTTGTGGATTTCCTTCTCCCTCATGTAGATTTTATTCTTGGGAATAATCCAAATTATGTTTCTATAATATAATTTATTAACAATAAAATTTTACCTTCAAAATCAATTGGTCCTCTCTCTTCTATAATAAAAGTAATAGAATGACTGGTTCAACAATTAATAGTACTTGAGATAACTGAAGGACTGTAACTTCAAGACTTAAATAGGGAAAAAAGAGGAAATAATTTAAAATCATTGCTCTAACTAACCTTAATTATTTCAAACATACACATATATGGCATAAGATATTAGTTTATCATCATAATATGACTTTGCATCATGATAATACTTCATATTTTCAAGATTTTCAAAGCCCATTTCTTACAACAATCCTATAATTTAGGCAGGGCCAAATATAAACCCTTCTTTTCCCATTTTACAGAAAAGGAAATTCAAAACAAGATTCACTTGATGCCATTTACTTGTGAGAACAGTTGCAGATGAGTCTCTGAAATTTAATTATTTTATACTGTCCTTTGCTCTTATAAAAGCATAGTGCAATTTGGTATCTTGGGTTTGAAGAAGTGAAGGAAGCAACAAAGTGCTAGACTGCTTCTTCAGATTCACTTGTTAAATTTTCAGGGTGAGGATTTATGTCTGATAAATTATTAAGTTACAAATCAAAGCTTAACATCATCTTGTTGATTAATGAAGAAAATGTACAATTGTGTACTGTTTCGTTCTTAATTTTCCATAGAGCTGATTGTTTAAAGTTTTTTAGCACACCCCTACCAGGCCTTTAGAAGTTCTATGCAGGTTTTTTTCTTTTCAGAATATAAAACAAATTACTATCAATGGTCATTCATTCATCTAATTCATTTGATAAATATTTATAAAGCCTCTATTATGTTCCACTTAAACACTAAGGATTCAAAAAGAGGCAAAAAAAGAGTCCCTGCCTACAAAGAGTTTAATCATCTAAAGGAGGAATTCAAATAAAGATATACAAATGTAACTAAGTACAGGATAAATAGAAAATAATTGAAAGAGAAAAGGCACTGGAATTACTAGGAGTTGTCTTCCTATAGACAGTGGAATTTTAGTTGAAATTTGTAACTGAACCCTAACATAAGTGATCTTATTTTGTCCCTCTTAGAAAACAAGGGACAACAACCAACCAGTTGAAACTTGAATCTCTGGAGGTCAGTAGTCAGAAGTAAGGAGAGAGAGCATACCAAGTTGTTTAAGGGGCAACCAATTATCAAAAAAATATGCATATGAAATGCCTTTTTCCTTCACAGACCAGAATGTTGAACCTTAACTTTTCCACTTGCAGTCTTTCATAGTTCTAAACAATTTTTCAAACATTAAAGAGTTGAGAGATACTAAAAAGAATGGAGTATTAGGCAACTTGAGTTGTAGACTATAAGAGAAAGAAGAGATCTTGAAGACTCTTGAGGGTTATTAGACTGAAAAGATCTCACAGATAATCTAACTCAACTTCTATATTTCATAGATGAGGAAGATGACTATCAGAGATGGCTAGCAACTTAGCTAAGATCACAGAACTTTTTTAATGACAGCACCATATCTGGAACCCAGATCTCATGACATTCCAAGCCAACACTTGGTTAACAGATGAGTAGAGAAGAAATGAGAAGAAAATCCAGCCTGGAGAGGTGGTGTAGAACAATCTCCTGGGAAGGATGACATCCCAGCACCTGCAGTATTTCACAAAAGTCTTATTTGACAGAAATATATTGGCTATGAGGAAAAAAGAGAGGGAAGAAAACATATCAGCTATTTATTCCTCTAGGTTGAGTTTCATCATGAGTTGAGAGGATGGCTATTTATTCCTAGGGACAGCAACACAAAGTAGTAATATTTTATCACCATTCATTTATTATTAATGAGACAGAGAAAACACTTCAAACTGCTTTGTTATGACAGACATATGCTAAGAGATTTATGATGAGGCTTCTAATTTTTGCAGGTGTGAGGGCCAGCTGACATTAAAATATCACACTTTTCTCCTGTGGAAAAATGTAGTCCATATAGGAGGAGAAAAAGTTTACATTTTTGTTTGAAAGAAAATTTATTTATCTACAATGCCTCAGTTTTTCCAGGTACAACTGATATGAAAAAAATAGGAAAGGCATCAGCTTACTGGTCAAATTTCCATACCTATTTTTTACATGAGGCAAATGAAGTTTTACTCTGAGATATTGGCATGGAGTTTTTTTTTTCTCCACCTCAGCTGCTAAACTCATTCTAAGGAATTTCAGCATATATAATAATATATAATAATTATATTATTAATAAAAAGATATACCATTGAGAATCAATGAAAAAGGATATGAAGGAAAGCAGTCTATTAATACCAAATTCAAGCTATATTACAAAACAGTAATAATCCAAATAGTATGGTAATTGCTAAGAAAAAGAGTGGTTGATTAGAAGGAATAGAACGCATATACAGTGTGCATTATTAAATGACCATAGTAATATAGTATTTGATAAACCAAAAGATCAAAACATTATAGGAATGAATTCAGTATTTGAAAAAAATTGCTGGGAAAAATGGAAAGCTGTTAGGCAGAAACTGGGAATAAATTAACACCGTGTACCAAGATAAGGTCAAAATGAATAAATGATTTAAACATAAGAGTCCTATCATAAGTTAATTAGAGATGAATGGAAAAGTGTACTTGTCAGATCTATTCATAAGGGAGAAATATATGATCACAAGAAGTAAAAATAGATGATTTTGATAGCATAAAATTAAAAAAAAAGCTTTGTACAGACAATTTAAAAAGAAAATAAGTAATAGAGAAAACAATTTACAGCAAGTTTTTCTGATAAAGGCTTTAATTTTTTGAATATATAAGGAACTGAGTGAAAGTGATGTAGAATGAAGTAAACTGGACTAGCAGAACATTGCACACAGTAGCAGTTATGATCAAACACAAAAGACAATAATCCAAGCAATTCCAAAAGACCCAACATGAAAAATGCTATCCAGAGAGAAAGAAGTCTGAGTGCTGATTGAAGAATTCTTTTTTTTTTTTTAACCTTTATTTTTCTTATTTTGGTGTATATGTGTTTTCTTTTGCAACATGTATAATGTAGAAACATTTTGCATGACTTTACATGTGTAATCTATATCATATTTATTATCTTCTGAAAGAGTGGGTGGGAGGGAAAGAATTTGTAAATCAAATTTTGAAAAAAAATTGAATGTTAAATATTTTGTAATTTTAAAACATAATTGGAATTTAGCATAATTGGAAAATAATGAAATTAATAAAATATATTTATAAAAAATAAAAAAAATATTCCCACTGAATATCACAGTGCATGCACTTTCCATAATAAATACTGATTAATTTGGTTGGTTGAATGATAGATACCCTTAGGGAATAAAGATTCCTTCCCAGGAATGAAAACTTCTGTTTTTTTCTTAGTGACTACTGTCCTTTACCTCATTCCACTGTTCTCTGGAATCAGGATTCATTGCTTCCAAAGAGTCTACTTGCTCTGATAGACAGATTTTCTAGAACATATCTTTTCCCTTGAACCCCATAGGATTGAAAGGGCTGGGATTCTCACAGCCAAAGACTGATCCTTCCGGAGTGCTCCTTTATACATTGTAAATGCCTTCTGCATTAACATGCAGCATCATTTCCAGTATCCTTGGAAGGAATACCTTTTGTGTTTTCATTTACTTTTTCCTTCTCTTCTCTTCTTTCTCTCTTTCTGCATCAATCTCTTCTTTGTCTCTCTATCCCTGATGTGTGTATCTGTATGTCTGTCTCTGTTTCTTTCTGTATATGTTTATTTCTTTCTGTTTCTGTATGTCACTCTCTCTGTGTTCGTCTGTTTATCTGTCTGTTTTTTTTTTTTTTTCTCTCTGTCTCTCTCTGTGTGTTTGTCTTTCTCTCCCTGTCTTTATTTCTCCCTGGCTCTGTCTCTTTCTCTCTCTCTTCTCCCTCTCTTTCACACACGTACACACACACACACACACACACACACACACACACACACACACACAGATACAACACCCCTAACTGAATCTGTTTAGACACAATTTCATCTAATTCTAAGTTTGTTTAAATATAATATTCTCCTAATTAATAACCCTCTCTCAATTTTTTTCAACCTTTTATCTACTTTTTTGTTGTTGTTATTTTTTGTTTGTTTGTTTTTACTCATTATTTCTCTTTGCCTGAGAAATTTGTATGTGACCCTGGGTATATTTAATCAAATATTTACTGATAATAAATCATAATTTTGAACCCTTGCCTTTAGTTATGAGACCCCATGTGGGGACTTAAACCACAATTTAAGAAGTTGGACTCTATACTGCTGCCAAGATTTTCTTAAGAACAGTTCTATATGTCAATTCTAGATCAAATTTTTTTCAGTGATTCCCTGTTGCTTCAAGTATATAGGCTGACACTTAATACTTCTTGGACAAGTCATTTAATCCCAATTGCCTCAACAACAACAAAAAAAAGAAAAAAGAAAAAAAAAAGAAAAGAAAGAAAGAAAAAAGTCACAGGTGAAGTTATGCAAATTTTTTATGGAAATATAAAATTCATGTTGTGAAAGAAAATATAAATCTCCCACTTTAATTAAAAAAAAAAAGAAAGAAAGAAAAAGAAAGTTTTAAACAGTGAGAGAGAATATGCTTCAATCAGTATTTAGGTACAATTAGTTTCTTCTTTGGTTATGGCTAGGATTTTTCATCCTAAATTCTTCAGAGTAGTCATGGATCATTATACTACTGAGAAGAGCAAAATCATTCACTGTTGATCATTCCAGAGAACTGCTATTTACTTTGTTGTATCAAACATTTTTACAAAAAAAAGAAAAAATTAGGAATGCATTATGGGATCATAAAAACTGGAAATGAGCTTATAAAACACCATTTAGCCCAGTCTCCTTTTTCACAAATGAAGAAATGGTTCTAGGGATTTTAAGTAACATTTTATATCACCTGCTGAATAAAATGATAGGAACAACATTCAAATCTACTTCTGACTCCAAATTCAATACTCTTTCCAAAAGAGCATGCTTCCAGAATGTAAAGGGATCTCAGAAACTAATTCATATACAACTTCCTCTCTGCTTGTTAGAATATGATATATCAGTAATACAGCCATTGATTAGGTCATAGTCTGATGTCATAGAAAGAATGAAAGGTAGAGAGTACCTTCATTTTATTTCTGGGCAATAGCAAAGTGGGTAGAGAGTTGGACTTAGAATAAGGAAGACCTGAATTCAAATTTAAATACCTACTAGCTTTGTGGTCAAATTACTTCTATTTGCATAATTTTCCTTAACTATAAACTGGAGATAATAATAATAATGCCTACCTCACAATGTTGTGATCATTAAATGAGATGATATTTGTAAAATACTTAGTACTTAGTAGGTGCCATATATCTGAATATTACATTTCTTACATTAATGGAAACTATTTTTATCATTTTTCTGTGTGAACTACTCTTCCAGACTCTAAGACCCAGCATTTCACCTCTCTGGACCTCAGTTTCCTCAAAGGCATAGATTAATTAATTGACAAAATTCTTTCTAACTCCATGTCTATGAACCTATGACATCTAGAAAGGGAGATCTAACTCTTAGTGAATAATTACACTTTGAGCCAAATTGAAAAGTCAGGAAATTCTTTCTTATGCCCAATTTGATTCAACAAACATTTATGAAGGATTCCCTGGATGTTAGACACTGAGGATACAAGACAAAAATCAAAAAAGTCCCTGCCTTAAAGAAGCTTACAATCTACCTAGGGCTCATGCACACAGTCAACTAAATACTAAATTCAATCAAACTAAATGAAAAACAATTTGAGAGGAACAAGTACCCTATAATTTCTATCCACACATTCTAGTTCTAGTTGGCCTTGGAGTCAAGAGCAACAGTTCTAATTTCACTCTTGGCAAATATAGGTTATGTGGTTCTGGTCAAGGCACTTAAACTTTTGTTGACTCAGGGAAGTCCCAAGGACTAGAAGTTGCAGAGCAGCTTTCGAAGGAAGCTCTGCATTGGGAGATACTTTCATGTATGAAATCACAAGGTCAATGATTTGAAAAGCCAGATTAAATGTCACCATTATCATCTCCCTAAGACTAAATGCCCTAAAGTTAAGGTGGGGGAGGGAGAGGAGAATGAACAAGCATTTATTTAAAACTTATCATGTATTTGGCACTGTGCTAAGCACTTTAAAACTATTGTTCCCTTTGATAGTTGGGCTGTAAAATTTGCCAGTATTAACTATTTGAACCATGCAGAGCATGGAATGCCATAATGACTAATAGTCTGAGCTATGAGCACAATGGGAAATTGAGAGAAATGTCTGTCTCAATCACCAAATTTAGCAAATAAATGTGAAACCACTTAATCATAGGAGAGAGTAGCAGGATTCAGATCAAAAACTCGTGGATTGCATTAAGAGTGCCACCCACATTACTTAGTTAAAAAGAGAAAAAAAAAAAGATCCATTATATGAGTCATAATCCTACGTTTGCTCTTTTCCTTCCATGGATATCCAAAAATGATGAAATGGGTTATGTTGACCTCACACATCTTAAATATGAAAATGAATATGAAGGAACATATGGTGTGTGTGTGTGTGTGTGTGTGTGTGTGTGTAGACACTAACTTATCTTTGAATGCATTTATTTTTGTTAGAGAAAAACATTGGAATGACTAAATGTGGGTTTGAGGGAGGAATGCCTTTAGCAAAAGTGACTTGAAAAGATTTTGGAAGAACTTTTAGATTTATAAAGAGCTTTTCTCAATGTTATCTAGTGAGGAAACTTAGTGAAAGTAATATCATCCCCATTTTACAAATAGAAAAGCAGAGACTTAAAAAGGCAACATAATTTGTCCAGCATCATATAGATAGTTGTTAAAACTAGTTCTGACTCTATCATACTTAGAATCTTTTTTTTCTTTTGATAATAATCCCATGAATAAAAGGTTTTGATGACTGAAATAATATTGTTTATGACAACAATGTAAGAATGAATGGGATTGGGAGAGATGTTTGAGTGGAATTTATTTACTTGCTAGACTGTTTCTTACATGCAATCACATTATTGTTTTCTCTTGGCAAGCACTAATAATTTTGGTTCCATGTCACCTATATTTATGGATCTTCCTGTATATCTTCAATGTTGAAAGTTCCAAAAAAAAAAAAGTGCCTGAAATTGATTTTTCTTTCCTCAGTGTGCATGAAAAGAGAGTGATTGAATGCCTAGAGAGAGAAATGGATTGATTTCTAATTTCTGAATCTCTAGAGACAGAAGTGAAAATATTATGTCCAGATCTTTTTTTGTGGATTTCCTTCTCCCTCATGTAGATTTTATTCTTGGGAATAATCCAAATTATGTTTCTATAATATAATTTATTAACAATAAAATTTTACCTTCAAAATCAATTGGTCCTCTCTCTTCTATAATAAAAGTAATAGAATGACTGGTTCAACAATTAATAGTACTTGAGATAACTGAAGGACTGTAACTTCAAGACTTAAATAGGGAAAAAAGAGGAAATAATTTAAAATCATTGCTCTAACTAACCTTAATTATTTCAAACATACACATATATGGCATAAGATATTAGTTTATCATCATAATATGACTTTGCATCATGATAATACTTCATATTTTCAAGATTTTCAAAGCCCATTTCTTACAACAATCCTATAATTTAGGCAGGGCCAAATATAAACCCTTCTTTTCCCATTTTACAGAAAAGGAAATTCAAAACAAGATTCACTTGATGCCATTTACTTGTGAGAACAGTTGCAGATGAGTCTCTGAAATTTAATTATTTTATACTGTCCTTTGCTCTTATAAAAGCATAGTGCAATTTGGTATCTTGGGTTTGAAGAAGTGAAGGAAGCAACAAAGTGCTAGACTGCTTCTTCAGATTCACTTGTTAAATTTTCAGGGTGAGGATTTATGTCTGATAAATTATTAAGTTACAAATCAAAGCTTAACATCATCTTGTTGATTAATGAAGAAAATGTACAATTGTGTACTGTTTCGTTCTTAATTTTCCATAGAGCTGATTGTTTAAAGTTTTTTAGCACACCCCTACCAGGCCTTTAGAAGTTCTATGCAGGTTTTTTTCTTTTCAGAATATAAAACAAATTACTATCAACGGTCATTCATTCATCTAATTCATTTGATAAATATTTATAAAGCCTCTATTATGTTCCACTTAAACACTAAGGATTCAAAAAGAGGCAAAAAAAGAGTCCCTGCCTACAAAGAGTTTAATCATCTAAAGGAGGAATTCAAATAAAGATATACAAATGTAACTAAGTACAGGATAAATAGAAAATAATTGAAAGAGAAAAGGCACTGGAATTACTAGGAGTTGTCTTCCTATAGACAGTGGAATTTTAGTTGAAATTTGTAACTGAACCCTAACATAAGTGATCTTATTTTGTCCCTCTTAGAAAACAAGGGACAACAACCAACCAGTTGAAACTTGAATCTCTGGAGGTCAGTAGTCAGAAGTAAGGAGAGAGAGCATACCAAGTTGTTTAAGGGGCAACCAATTATCAAAAAAATATGCATATGAAATGCCTTTTTCCTTCACAGACCAGAATGTTGAACCTTAACTTTTCCACTTGCAGTCTTTCATAGTTCTAAACAATTTTTCAAACACTAAAGAGTTGAGAGATACTAAAAAGAATGGAGTATTAGGCAACTTGAGTTGTAGACTATAAGAGAAAGAAGAGATCTTGAAGACTCTTGAGGGTTATTAGACTGAAAAGATCTCACAGATAATCTAACTCAACTTCTATATTTCATAGATGAGGAAGATGACTATCAGAGATGGCTAGCAACTTAGCTAAGATCACAGAACTTTTTTAATGACAGCACCATATCTGGAACCCAGATCTCATGACATTCCAAGCCAACACTTGGTTAACAGATGAGTAGAGAAGAAATGAGAAGAAAATCCAGCCTGGAGAGGTGGTGTAGAACAATCTCCTGGGAAGGATGACATCCCAGCACCTGCAGTATTTCACAAAAGTCTTATTTGACAGAAATATATTGGCTATGAGGAAAAAAGAGAGGGAAGAAAACATATCAGCTATTTATTCCTCTAGGTTGAGTTTCATCATGAGTTGAGAGGATGGCTATTTATTCCTAGGGACAGCAACACAAAGTAGTAATATTTTATCACCATTCATTTATTATTAATGAGACAGAGAAAACACTTCAAACTGCTTTGTTATGACAGACATATGCTAAGAGATTTATGATGAGGCTTCTAATTTTTGCAGGTGTGAGGGCCAGCTGACATTAAAATATCACACTTTTCTCCTGTGGAAAAATGTAGTCCATATAGGAGGAGAAAAAGTTTACATTTTTGTTTGAAAGAAAATTTATTTATCTACAATGCCTCAGTTTTTCCAGGTACAACTGATATGAAAAAAATAGGAAAGGCATCAGCTTACTGGTCAAATTTCCATACCTATTTTTTACATGAGGCAAATGAAGTTTTACTCTGAGATATTGGCATGGAGTTTTTTTTTTTCTCCACCTCAGCTGCTAAACTCATTCTAAGGAATTTCAGCATATATAATAATATATAATAATTATATTATTAATAAAAAGATATACCATTGAGAATCAATGAAAAAGGATATGAAGGAAAGCAGTCTATTAATACCAAATTCAAGCTATATTACAAAACAGTAATAATCCAAATAGTATGGTAATTGCTAAGAAAAAGAGTGGTTGATTAGAAGGAATAGAACGCATATACAGTGTGCATTATTAAATGACCATAGTAATATAGTATTTGATAAACCAAAAGATCAAAACATTATAGGAATGAATTCAGTATTTGAAAAAAATTGCTGGGAAAAATGGAAAGCTGTTAGGCAGAAACTGGGAATAAATTAACACCGTGTACCAAGATAAGGTCAAAATGAATAAATGATTTAAACATAAGAGTCCTATCATAAGTTAATTAGAGATGAATGGAAAAGTGTACTTGTCAGATCTATTCATAAGGGAGAAATATATGATCACAAGAAGTAAAAATAGATGATTTTGATAGCATAAAATTAAAAAAAAAGTTTTATACAGACAAAATTAATTAAGCCAAATTTAAAAAGAAAATAAGTAATAGAGAAAACAATTTACAGCAAGTTTTTCTGATAAAGGCTTTAATTTTTTGAATATATAAGGAACTGAGTGAAAGTGATATAGAGTGAAGTAAACTGGACTAGCAGAACATTGCACACAGTAGCAGTTATGATCAAACACAAAAGACAATAATCCAAGCAATTCCAAAAGACCCAACATGAAAAATGCTATCCAGAGAGAAAGAAGTCTGAGTGCTGATTGAAGAATTCTTTTTTTTTTTTTTAACCTTTATTTTTCTTATTTTGGTGTATATGTGTTTTCTTTTGCAACATGTATAATGTAGAAACATTTTGCATGACTTTACATGTGTAATCTATATCATATTTATTATCTTCTGAAAGAGTGGGTGGGAGGGAAAGAATTTGTAAATCAAATTTTGAAAAAAAATTGAATGTTAAATATTTTGTAATTTTAAAACATAATTGGAATTTAGCATAATTGGAAAATAATGAAATTAATAAAATATATTTATAAAAAATAAAAAAAAATATTCCCACTGAATATCACAGTGCATGCACTTTCCATAATAAATACTGATTAATTTGGTTGGTTGAATGATAGATACCCTTAGGGAATAAAGATTCCTTCCCAGGAATGAAAATTTCTGTTTTTTTCTTAGTGACTACTGTCCTTTACCTCATTCCACTGTTCTCTGGAATCAGGATTCATTGCTTCCAAAGAGTCTACTTGCTCTGATAGACAGATTTTCTAGAACATATCTTTTCCCTTGAACCCCATAGGATTGAAAGGGCTGGGATTCTCACAGCCAAAGACTGATCCTTCCGGAGTGCTCCTTTATACATTGTAAATGCCTTCTGCATTAACATGCAGCATCATTTCCAGTATCCTTGGAAGGAATACCTTTTGTGTTTTCATTTACTTTTTCCTTCTCTTCTCTTCTTTCTCTCTTTCTGCATCAATCTCTTCTTTGTCTCTCTATCCCTGATGTGTGTATCTGTATGTCTGTCTCTGTTTCTTTCTGTATATGTTTATTTCTTTCTGTTTCTGTATGTCACTCTCTCTGTGTTCGTCTGTTTATCTGTCTGTTTTTTTTTTTTTTTTCTCTCTGTCTCTCTCTGTGTGTTTGTCTTTCTCTCCCTGTCTTTATTTCTCCCTGGCTCTGTCTCTCTCTCTCTCTCTCTCTTCTCCCTCTCTTTCACACACGTACACACACACACACACACACACACACACACACACTCACACACACAGATACAACACCCCTAACTGAATCTGTTTAGACACAATTTCATCTAATTCTAAGTTTGTTTAAATACAATATTCTCCTAATTAATAACCCTCTCTCAATTTTTTCAACCTTTTATCTACTTTTTTGTTGTTGTTATTTTTTGTTTGTTTGTTTTTACTCATTATTTCTCTTTGCCTGAGAAATTTGTATGTGACCCTGGGTATATTTAATCAAATATTTACTGATAATAAATCATAATTTTGAACCCTTGCCTTTAGTTATGAGACCCCATGTGGGGACTTAAACCACAATTTAAGAAGTTGGACTCTATACTGCTGCCAAGATTTTCTTAAGAACAGTTCTAAATATGTCAATTCTAGATCAAATTTTTTTCAGTGATTCCCTGTTGCTTCAAGTATATAGGCTGACATTTAAAACCCTTAATAATATAGTTTCAAGATATCCTTCCAGAATTACATCAGAGGATTACCCTTTTTGTCCTCTAAGGTCCAGTTAAATTGTCCAAATCACTCTTCCCTGAGCTCAGCATTCCATCTTCTGAGACTGTGTTCATACAAGTTGTTTCCTAAGCTGACAATGTCTTCCTTCCTCACTTCTGCCACCAAAAAGTTTTTATTTTCTCCAAAGTTTATGCCACATGACACTGATTGCCTGGAGCTTCTTCTGATATTTCTAATCATTAATAATAGGGAATAAGGGATCTGGGAATAGGTGACCCTTCAGCAAATAAACTTCCTCTCCCAATGAAAGTAACCACCTTCTTTTCATCTAATATTCTTAAAGAGTTGTGCAGAGCAGAAAATAATTGGGAAATAATTATCAAAATAAATAAAAAAATATAATAATATATAGAAAACAGTGGCACAGTTGGATAGACTACCAGGCCTGGAGTCAGGAAGATTCATTCATCTTTGTGGGTTTGTGGGTCTAGTCTCAGTCATTTACAAGCCATGTGACCATGGGCAAATCACTTTATCTTGTTTGTCTCAATTTCTACATCTGTAAAATGAGCTGAAAAAAGAAATGACAATTTCTTTCTAATTTATTTTCTTTTCTAATTTCTTTGCCAAGAAACTCCAAATTGGGTCATGAACAGACACAAGTGAAAAACGTCTAAACAAATATATGGTTATCTAAGTTCATATGGAAGCAAAGATCCTTATTCATTTATACTTAAACAGTTATACGTTTGAGTTTGACACAACTATTGCATAGTATTGAATAGTAAAGTTCCTCCCTTCCTCCCTTTCTTCCTCCTTTCTTTTCTCCCTCCCTTCCTCTTTTCCTTCTTTCCTTCTCCCTCCTTTTTTTCTTCCTTTCTTTCTCCCCTCTTTCCTTCCTACTTTCCTCCCTTTGGTTCTCCCTTCCTTTTTTTTCCCCTCCCTCCCTTCCTCCCTTCCTCTCTTCCTTCCTTCCTTCCTTCTTCTCTTCCTTCCTTCCTTCCTTCCTTCTTCTCTTCCTTCCTTCCTTCCTTCCTTCTTTTCTTTCTTTTTCTTTCTTCTTTCTTTCTTTCTTTCTTCTTTCTTTCTTTCTTTTTCTTTCTTTCTTCTTCTTTCTTTCTCTCTCTCTTTCTTCCTTCCTTCCTTCCTTCCTTCCTTCCTTCCTTCTTCTCTTCCTTCCTTCCTTCCTTCCTTCCTTTCTTCCTTCCTTCCTTCCTTCTTCCTTCCTTCCTTCCTTCCTTTCTTTTTCTTTCTTTCTTTCTTTCTTTCTTTCTTTCTTTCTTTCTTTCTTTCTTTCTTTCTTTCTTTCTTTCTTTCTTTCTTTCTTTCTTTCTTTCTTTCTTTCTTTCTTTCTTTCTTTCTTTCTTTCTTTCTTCTTTCTTTCTTTCTTTCTTTCTTTTCTTCCTTTTTCCTATGCCTTAGCCTGCAGGGATCCTCAAACTACAGCCACAGGCCAGATGCGGCAGCTGAGGACGTTTATCCACCTCACCCAGGGCTATGAAGTTTCTTTATTTAAAGGTCCACAAAACAAAGTTTTTGTTTTTACTATAGTCCGGCCCTCCAACAGTCTGAGGGACAATGAACTGCCCCCTATTTAAAAAGTTTGAGGACCCTTGCAAGTTTAAAGTCTAAATTTGAAGAGGAATGTAAAGGAAGAGCTAAGCTTTGATTTTTTCATTTTGTATCCATAAACAATGTCTAGACCAGTAGTTTAATAAATAAGGCATATAATCTAAGTATTAGATTTGTGGTATTGAATTCAAGCTTATGACTTGTCCAGTCACATAGTCTATTAGTTCTAAAGCCAAAAATAGAATGCAGATCTCTAGTATCCTTTGTGGAATTGAGACTTAATGAGAGGAAATGACAGAAAGTTATACCTTGGTATTCCAAGTGAACCTAATGAGTATTTTGAATTAATTCAGTTGGGTCAGATTGGATTTGATAAAGGGCTTAAGATTTGAATAGAAGTCTTTTTGACTCTAATTTGAATGCAGTTTTCTTTGTTTTAATATTTTTGGGGGACTGGAGGAGAGAAAGTTGTAGTAGTGAATTATCTTTCCATAAAACAGAATTACTATAGTAAAGTAACAATTCTATCACCAGTACTATGTTTTTAGATTGAGCTTTTTTTTTTTTTTTTTTTTTTTTTTTCATGGATAGTACGCATCTAACCACCCCATATGAAAACAACATCAGGTAACTAAAGTAACAAAACTGGAATGCAATGAACCAATTAAACCAGCAGGATTAAGCCAAAATGTACTTGCAGGCAGCTTGATTTGTGATGTTTTATTCATCAATCACCTGCTTTTCCAAATGTATTATTTCCTCCAAATTCTAGAATAATGTAGAGTTATATAGTGCTTATGCTTCTTCTAGACCCCCTTCAGCTTTCAGGTGCTAGGCAAATTATCTTATTATTCCTTCCATTTAACTTTTTTTTTTTTTCCCCCAAAGGAATAAACCATTTACAGGTGTTTTGTCTTTTTTTTTTTTCTCCATAAAATAAGGGAGATTTTGAGAATCTAAATTATCTAATAGAAGTCTATTAGATGTTCATCCCTAATTTTAATTTTTTGAAGCCGTAAGCTAAACTGCTTCTTGTGTGCCTAATCTTCTTTTACTGTATGTAAATATGCTTTGTCTAATAATCAGAAAGACCTATGGGACCTAGAATGTTGGATCAAAAAAAAGCTAAAACATTACAGTACTTTAGAATATAGAATGTTAAAGTTGGAAAGGATTATAGATCTGGTGATTTTTTCCATCTTTTTCTAATTTGTTTATGACATGATATTTTATTTTTAGGTATTTAGACTGATTTTGGTGTGAAGTGTAAGGTGTTTGTTTCTCTAAGTTTAATCTCTTACATATTATTATACTGTTTTCCTGAAAGTTTTTAATCAAATACAGAATCCTTAGACCAGTACTTGGAATCTCCATGTTTACTAAACTTGTATTATTATGTTTGTTAATTTGTTCCATTGATTTACCTATTTATTTAATCAACACCAAATCATTATGAGAATTGCTGCTTTGTAGTCAAATTTCAGATCTAACACTACTAGAACCCCTTTTGTTCCCACTTTTTAAAATTTATTTTCCTTTAGATTCTTTACCTTTTATGTTTTCATATATAGAATAAAAAATAATTTTTAGACATGACCAATATAGGATATATTTTTCTTTGATATGGTTATGTAACACAGAGATTCCATATTTCTTTCTTTTTTTGTTTTTCATTTGGAAAGTGGTAGGAGACAGGAAAAAAAATAAAAGTTTGATAACTGAAAAAAAATTAAGGAAGGGACTTTGGAATACAGAATCCTAGAACATAGAACTAAGAATGTGCGAGTTGATAATGTATTTAGAAAGGACTCAGTCCAAATCTATCTCACAGTTGAGGAAAGGCAACAGTATTTAAAAATTCTATTAAATCAAATGAATGAATCTATCCATTTCTCTCAATGTAGTGCTAGCTAAGAAATAAAGAGGATATTCAAGGGAAGATGGTTACAGGTGGCTGATTCTTTCATAAAAACTTTTCCTTAAAAAATAGATCTAGAGATTTAGGAGAATAATGGTAAAAAGGAAATAATTTTTGTTCATGTTCAAATACATGTGCTCACAACCATATGTAATGTTTCTCCAGACAAATGTTTGTCATATCGATTCAGCTTCAGAATAAAAACAAGGAAGCAGTATTCTGGCAGAGTAATTGTAGCTTCCCAAGGTACCCAGTTCCTTCTCTAAAGTAGCATATGTTCATAGTTCAAATTAGGTTTTATGTATGCAGTGTGAAAATAATAACAATATGAACATAGCCTTTTATGATTGTAAAACAATTTGAATACTGTCTCCCATATAATCTTCATGACAACCCCATGAACTTGTAATATATATATATATATGTATGTGTGTATATATTTATATTTATATACATATATACACATTACACACACATAAACACACATGCATATATGTGTATTTACATATGTATGTATGTAGCTAAATGACTTTAGGCAAATAATTTTCCATCTCTGAGACAGTTTCTTCTTCTGTAAAAATAATGATTTGGACAAGGTAATCTATAATGTCTCTTTCAGCTTTATCATTCTGTGATTTCTTGTGGTTATCATTACAGATTTCAAAGCCGACAGGGACTTAATGATCATTTACTTCAATCTCTTCAAAAATTCTATCACAGTTAAAAGGGTTGATGAATGCTAAGTAATGGTATAAATTTCACTAAGCAAGCAAATGCTTCTTTTAATTCTGAAAAGTGAGTAAAGATGTGTCATAATTTTTTCTGTATGTTTTTTTATGATGGATAGATGGATGGATGGATGAGCGGATGGATAGAAAAAGAGGTAGATTACAGATTCCAAGATTGATCGACTGGTTGATAGATAGATGATAAAGCATTATTAAGTACTTTTTAGATTCTAGGCTCTGCTCTAAGCTGGGAGCTACATATAAGTGGGTGAAGTAATCTCTGCCTTTAAGGAATTTCTGTTATGTTGGGCTTTTCTTAAACACATAAAGTGAGCCTGAACAGTTGGAAGGTGTGACAGGTACCTTGTGTGGGGGCAAGGCCAAGGAAAATGAATTCAGGGATTATAAAGTAAATGAAGCTTGATCAATGCTGTCCTGGAATGAAGTCTGGAAAGGCATTGACCAATCAGTTAGGAGGACCCTAAAAATGGAAATTTTTCTGGAGTGTGAAGGAAGCAAGTTTCACATTCTCAGGTTCCTTTTATTTACTTTGCTTATTGCTGCTAGGTGGTATAGTAGAGTTTACCAAGCTGAGGGGCAGAAAGACATGATTTCAAATCTGGTCTTAGACTCTTAATAGCTATATTACTCTTGGACAGATGACAGCCTCTGCCTGCCTTAGTTTCCTCATCTGTAAAGTGGTAATGACAATTGCTCCTACCTCTCAGGGCTTTTGTGACCATGAAATGAGGTAACACATGCAAAGCACTTTGAAAATCTCAAATTCAACCTATTATTGTAAGTGCTACTATAGGCCAAGTTTCTGACTACTGGTCAGCTAATTGAGAAAGCAACTAATATTATGTGAATAGAATCATTGAGGTAAAAAGTTAAAATAATGTTCAATTATGTTCATATATATATGAGAAGGAGCATTATAAAGAATTTCCAATAGGTAAAGTGGCTATAAGTAAGATAGACGCATGCCCAATGTTTTAATTGTTTCTGACATTAACTACATCAATGTTCCAATATGTAAAATTAGGTAATAACGTCATGTTCCCTACTACCCAGGATTGCTATGAGGAAACTTTATTTTGAAAGCTTAAAATGTCATAAAATGTGAGATGTTAGGACTTAAATTTATATAGTATTTTAAAGTTTGCAAAGTACTTCACAAATATTATCTCATTCAGTCTTCACAAAGTCCCCATGAGATAGTTGCTATTTTTATTCCCATTTTACAGATGAGAAAACTGAGCTTTAGATAAAAGAAAAGAACAAGAAAATATTTACTTAAATGTTAGCCCCTCCTATGAATAATTTGTAACTTATTTATTAATTTTGCTCATCATTCAGTCAAACATTTACTAAGCACTGCCAAAAGGGAATAGTGAAGAAAATTATGAGAGTAGGGTTGAAGGTGAAGGAAGGCAAATACAGAGTGGTAAGAAAGAAGGCAATGGAGATGGGAAATAGTGACTTTGTTATTTATTTAATAACTCTGAACAAAATGTTGCTTCTTTTATAGCTTCAGTTTTTCATCTATAAAATGAGGGGATTGAATGACATGATCTTTACAGGTTCTTCCCACCAACTAGAGATGATCTGTCATATTCAAAATTCTAAGAAACCAATGTTCAAAATTGTTTTACATGTAATTGGGAAACATTTAATAAAAATAAATAAGAAATATTTTAAAAACTAATTAAGTCCATCTGGATAAATTATAAATTTGATAATGGGATAGACATATCAGTGGGGATTTATAATCGTCAGAACTGTATCCCTAAATCTCTGAGGGAAAAGTAGTAACTACCTTCTGAGAAACCAACTTGCCATCGAAAATAGGAGTTAGGTGAGTAGTTCATAGATCCATAGTCTGAACTATATACCAAATTATGCACAGTAAAATTTTAGTAAATGGGGAGAGGGTTACTTGGAACTGAGGGGAATCAGAAAACAATTTTCTAAAGAAGGTACTTGAGTTTTGAAATAAACAATGGAGTCTAAGATGCAGGATTATATTAGGAAGGAAGGGTGATGAAAAAGTACAGAGATCTTAAATGGAGTATTTTTGTAATGACTGTCAAGCAGGACAACTTAATCATTTTATAGAGTTAATGAGAGGGAATAATGTGTAAGTCTGAAAAGATGTTGGGAGCAAGTTATAATAGGTTTTAATTATTAGAGTTCATATTTGATTCTCAGGGTAATAATAACAATAGTAATTTAAAAAAAAAAACTTATTATTAAGAAAAGCCAAAGTCAGAGTGGGAAAGAAAGAAATATGATATTATCAGCATAAACTAGAGACCACCTGAACAGAAAGAAGAAACAGATTAGAAGACTGAGAAACAAATCAGAATCCTGGAAAAGAAGGTTGGTATTATAGTATTTGGGGAATTTAATTATTCCAACACTAATCCAGATACCAATCATTTCCTAACTTGCTTTCATGTTAACTCCATATTTCAAAAGTAGAGAAACTAAGTTGGAAATATTCCATTTTGGATTAGTTTCTTACCAACAAGATACCTGCTGATTATTAAAGTAGAAATAAGTGGACAATAGGGAGATTGCAGACTATATTTGAGATTTTGTGATAGAAAAAGAAAATCTGAAGTAAAAGGGTATCTTGGATTTTTAATTAACATATTTCTTTTGGGACTTCCGGTTAAGATGGCGGAGAGGAGGCTCACAGTTGCATAAGCTCCGCGCTTTCTCTCACTATCCACTTCATTACAAGCCTCTGAATCAATGCTTGACTGAAAAAAACCCACAAATAGTTACCAAGAGAAGCCATCCTTGAGATCCGCCACGAAAGGTCTGTCTTTACTGGAGGGCTGGGGCGGTTTTAGATCGGGCGCAGGCGGCAGGCAGCGGCAGTGAGAGCACGGGAGCAGACTGGAGAGGGGGTGGGGAGTGATCGTAGCCGTCTCTGCAGGGAGAGCTTCGCTACAGGTTTGGAACCTGCAGCAAGTCAACAGCCCAGCAGAGAAGCTAAAAACACCGGGGCTGAAGAACACATCCGCAAACAGCTGGAGTCTCTCAGGACCTGGCCGCCCCCCCCCTTCCCCCCCCTCAGTGACTCAGCACGCTCTGGGATCTCAGAGCGCAGGCGCAGCACAGTCCTGCTAGTGCCTCACTGCTGCCACCTGCAGTCTGTAGAGGAAGCTCGATAACACACCCAGCCCCCCCCAAAGAAAGACTCCAGTTTTTTCTGTTTTTCTTTGCTAGTTTGTCTCTGATTAATAGACAGAATGAGCAAGAAGCTGAAGAGGACTTTAACCCTTGACAGCTTCTATACAGATAGAGAGCAGACTCTAAATCCTGAGGAGACTAAAAACAGACAGTCCCCAGGTGATTCCCCAAAGGAGGAGAGCGTCTGTTCCTCAGCACAGATGAACCTCATAGAAGTGATTAAAAAGGCTCTCACAAGGGAGCTAGAAGAAAATGGGAAAAGAGCCTGGAGAAGTCAGTTAAAGAGAGAGTGGATAAAGAAGTAAAATCCTTGAAAAATAGGATTAGTGAACTGGAAACAGAAAACAGCTCTCTAAAAAACAAAATTGGCGAAATGGAAAAAAATTCCACAGAACAAAAGAACTCAATTGGACAATTAGAAAAAGATTTTAAAAAAGTGAGTGAAGAGAATACTTCACTGAAAATCAGAATTGAACAAGTGGAATTGAATGACTCGAGGAGACAAGAAGAATCAGTCAAGCAAATCCAAAAAAATCAAACAATGGAGAAAAATGTGAAATACCTTCTGGGGAAGACAACAGACCTGGAAAACAGATCCAGGAGAGACAATCTGAGAATCATTGGACTCCCAGAAAAACATGATGAAAAAAAGAGCCTGGACATTGTCTTCCAGGAAATTATCAAAGAGAACTGCCCAGAAGTCATAGGAACAGAGGAAAAAATAAACATTGAAAGGATTCATCGATCACCCACTGAAAGGGATCCTAAAATCAAAACACCAAGGAATATAGTGGCCAAATGCCAGAACCCTCAGATGAAAGAAAAAATATTGCAAGCGGCTAGAAAAACCCAATTCAAGTATCAAGGAGCCACAATAAGGATCACCCAGGATCTGGCAGCATCCACATTAAAAGATCGAAGGGCCTGGAATATGATATTCCGAAAGGCTAAGGAACTTGGTATGCAACCAAAAATAACTTACCCAGCGAGAATGAGCATCTTTTTCCAGGGAAGAAGATGGACATTCAACGAAGTAAGCGAATTTCATCTATTTCTGATGAAAAAACCAGAACTTAACAAAAAGTTTGATCTACAAATATAGAACTCAAGAGAAATCTAAAAAGGTAAAGATTAATCTTGGGAACTATATTTTGACTATATAGATGTATAAAGAATACATGTATACCTTGTTCTAGAAATTGATGTGGAAAGGACACTGTACCAGAAAAAGGGTAAAGTGGGGGTAGTACATCACATGAAGAGGCATAGGAAACCTATTATATCTGAGAGAAAGAATGGAGGGGGATGAATATAGTGGGTATCTTACTGCCTTCAGAATCGGCTTTAAGTGAAAAATCTTAAGACATATTCAATCTATGGTGAAACTTCTCCCATCTCATTGAAAAGTGAGAAGGGAAAAGTGGAAAGGGAAGGAATAAACTAAGCGGAAGGGAATACGGGAACTGGGAGGGAAAGGGGTAAGATAGGGGGAGGAACTCTAAGGCGGGGGGAGGGACACTAAAAAGGGAGGGCTGTGAGAAGCAAGGGGTGCTCACAAGCTTAATACTTGGAAGGGGGGAAAGGGGAAAGAAGGGAGGAAAGCATAAATCGGGGTTAACAAGATGGCAAGTAATACAGAATTGGTCATTCTAACCATAAATGTGAACGGGGTAAACTCCCCCATAAAGAGGAAGCGGTTAGCAGAATGGATTAAAAGCCAGAATCCTACAATATGTTGTTTACAGGAAACACACCTGAAGCGGGGAGATACATGCAGGTTAAAGGTAAAAGGTTGGAGCAAAATTTACTATGCTTCAGGTGAAGTCAAAAAAGCAGGGGTAGCCATCCTGATCTCAGATCAAGCTAAAGCAAAAATTGACCTAATTAAAAGAGATAAGGAAGGACACTACATCTTGCTAAAGGGTAGCATGGATAATGAAGCACTATCTATATTAAACATATATGCACCAAGTGGGGTAGCATCTAAATTCTTAAAAGAGAAACTAAGAGAGCTGCAAGAAGAAATAGACAGTAAAACTATAATAGTGGGAGATCTTAACCTTGCACTCTCAGAATTAGATAAATCAAACCAGAAAATAAATAAGAAAGAAGTCAAAGAGGTAAACAGAATACTAGAAAAGCTAGATATGATAGATCTCTGGAGAAAATGTAATGGAGACAGAAAGGAATACACTTTCTTTTCAGCAGTTCATGGAACCTATACAAAAATTGACCATATATTAGGGCATAAAAACCTCAAACTCAAATGCAGTAAGGCAGAAATAGTAAATGCATCCTTTTCAGACCACGATGCAATGAAAATTACATTCAACAAAAAACCAGGGGGAAGTAGACCAAAAAATAATTGGAAACTAAATAATCTCATACTAAAGAATGATTGGGTAAAACAGCAAATCATAGACATAATTAATAACTTCACCCAAGAAAACGATAATAATGAGACATCATACCAAAATGTATGGGATGCAGCCAAAGCGGTAATAAGGGGAAATTTCATATCTCTAGAGGCCTATTTGTATAAAATAGAGAAAGAGAAGGTCAATGAATTGGGTTTGCAATTAAAAAGGAGAAAAGGAACAAATTAAAAACCCCCAGTCAAACACTAAACTTGAAATTCTAAAAGTAAAAGGTGAGATCAATAAAATTGAAAGTAAAAAAACTATTGAATTGATTAATAAAACTAAGAGTTGGTTCTATGAAAAAACCAACAAAATAGACAAACCCTTAGTAAATCTGATTAAAAAAAGGAAAGAGGAAAATCAAATTGTTAGTCTTAAAAATGAAAAGGGAGAACTCACCACTAACGAAGAGGAAATTAGAGCAATAATTAGGAGTTACTTTGCCCAACTTTATGCCAATAAATTCGACAACTTAAATGAAATAGAAAAATACCTCCAAAAATACAGCTTGCCCAAACTAACAGAGGAAGAAGTAAATATCCTAAACAGTCCCATCTCAGAAAAAGAAATAGAACAAACTATCAATCAACTCCCTAAGAAAAAATCCCCAGGACCAGATGGATTTACATGTGAATTCTACCAAACATTTAAAGAACAATTAACTCCAATGTTTATAAACTATTTGAAAAAATAGGGATTGAAGGAGTCCTACCAAACTCCTTTTATGACACAGATATGGTACTGATACCTAAACCAGGTAGGCTGAAAACAGAGAAAGAAAATTATAGACCAATCTCCCTAATGAATATTGATGCTAAAATCTTAAATAAAATATTAGCAAAAAGATTACAGAAAATTGTCACCAGGATAATACACTATGACCAAGTAGGATTTATACCAGGAATGCAGGGCTGGTTCAATATTAGGAAAACTATTAGCATAATTGACTATATCAATAACCAAACAAACAAAAACCACATGATCATCTCAATAGATGCAGAAAAAGCATTTGATAAAATCCAACATCCATTCCTAATAAAAACACTTGAGAGCATAGGAATAAATGGACTTTTCCTTAAAATAGTCAGGAGCATATATTTAAAACCATCAGTAAGCATCATATGCAATGGGGAAAAACTGGAACCTTTCCCAGTAAGATCTGGAGTGAAGCAAGGTTGCCCACTATCACCATTATTATTTAATATCGTATTAGAAACACTAGCCTCGGCAATAAGAGTCGAGAAAGATATAAAAGGAATTAGAGTAGGCAGTGAGGAAACCAAACTATCACTCTTTGCAGATGATATGATGGTATACCTAGAGAACCCCAGAGATTCTACCAAAAAGCTATTGGAAATAATTCATAATTTTAGCAAAGTAGCTGGCTACAAAATAAATCCCCATAAATCCTCAGCATTTTTATACATCACCAACAAAACCCAACAGCAAGAGATACAAAGAGAAATTCCATTCAGAATAACTGTTGATACCATAAAATATTTGGGAATCTATCTACCAAAGGAAAGTCAGGAATTATATGAGCAAAATTATAAAAAAGTCTCCACACAAATAAAGTCAGACTTAAATAATTGGAAAAATATTAAGTGCTCTTGGATTGGCCGAGCGAACATAATAAAGATGACAATACTCCCTAAACTAATCTATTTATTTAGTGCTATACCAATCAGACTTCCAAGAAAATATTTTATTGATCTAGAAAAAATAACAACAAAATTCATATGGAACAATAAAAAGTCGAGAATCTCAAGGGAATTAATGAAAAAAAAATCAAATGAAGGTGGCCTAGCTGTACCTGATCTAAAATTATATTATAAAGCAGCAGTCACCAAAACCATTTGGTATTGGCTAAGAAATAGATTAGTGGATCAGTGGAAAAGGCTAGGCTCACAAGACAGAATAGTCAATTATAGCAATCTAGTGTTTGACAAACCCAAAGCCCCTAACTTCTGGGAAAAGAATTCATTATTTGATAAAAACTGCTGGGATAATTGGAAATTAGTATGGCAGAAATTAGGCATGGACCCACACTTAACACCATATACCAAGATAAGATCAAAATGGGTCTATGACCTAGGCATAAAGAACGAGATTATAAATAAATTAGAGGAACATAGAATAGTTTATCTCTCAGACTTGTGGAGGAGAAAGAAATTTGTGACCAAAGATGAACTAGAGACCATTACTGATCACAGAATAGAAAATTTTGATTACATCAAATTAAAAAGCCTTTGTACAAATAAAACTAATGCAAACAAGATTAGAAGGGAAGCAACAAACTGGGAAAACATTTTCACAGTTAAAGGTTCTGATAAAGGCCTCATTTCCAAAATATATAGAGAACTGACTCAAATTTATAAGAAATCAAGCCATTCTCCAATTGATAAATGGTCAAAGGATATGAACAGACAATTTTCAGAGGATGAGATTGAAACTATTACCACTCATATGAAAGAGTGTTCCAAATCATTATTGATCAGAGAAATGCAAATTAAGACAACTCTGAGATACCACTACACACCTGTCAGATTGGCTAAGATGACAGGAAAAAATAATGATGAATGTTGGAGGGGATGCGGGAAAACTGGGACACTAATGCATTGTTGGTGGAGTTGTGAACGAATCCAACCATTCTGGAGAGCAATCTGGAATTATGCCCAAAAAATTATCAAAATGTGCATATCCTTTGATCCAGCAGTGTTTCTATTGGGCTTATATCCCAAAGAAATACTAAAGAAGGGAAAGGGACCTGTATGTGCCAAAATGTTTGTAGCAGCCCTGTTTGTAGTGGCTAGAAACTGGAAAATGAATGGATGCCCATCAATTGGAGAATGGCTGGGTAAATTGTGGTATATGAATGTTATGGAATATTATTGTTCTGTAAGAAATGACCAGCAGGATGAATACAGAGAGGCTTGGAGAGACCTACATGAACTGATGCTAAGTGAAATGAGCAGAACCAGGAGATCATTATACACTTCGACAACGATATTGTATGAGGACATATTTTGATGGAAGTGGATTTCTTTGACAAAGAGACCTGAGTTTCAATTGATAAATGATGGACAAAAGCAGCTACACCCAAAGAAAGAACACTGGGAAACGAATGTGAACTATCTGCATTTTTGTTTTTCTTCCGGATTATTTATACCTTCTGAATCCAATTCTCCCTACGCAACAAGAGAACTGTTCGGTTCTGCAAACATATATTGTATCTAGGATATACTGCAACATATCCAACATATAAAGGACTGCTTGCCATCTAGGGGAGGGGGTGGAGGGAGGGAGGGGAAAAAAAATCGGAACAGAAATGAGTGTCAATATAATGTAATTATTAAATAAAAAAAAAAAAAAAAAACATATTTCTTTTTTTTAATAGCTTTTTATTTTCAAAGTATATTCAAAGATAGTTTTCAACATTTGCCCTTGCAGAACTTTGCGGTAGAAGTCTCATTTTGTTTCTGTTTTTTTCTTTCTAAGAAACTGACCTTTGAATTGGAAAGGACAGAAAGAAAATGCTAATAAGGAAAATGTATCCAAGGTAAGTAAAGAAAGATGAAGATAACACCTACTTTTTTTCTTCATCAGTTTAATCACCAACTCCAGATGAACACTTTGACATGGTACAAGAATAAGTAGCAGATATGTTTGCTAAGACACTTAGTGATCTCTGAAAGAACATGCAGAACTGAACAGTTACAATAAAATTGAATAAGTTCAAATGTTCTCATTTTCAAAGGAGGAAAAGAATACAATCTGCAAAATATAGTTCAATTAAGGTACCTTCAAGTCCTGGCAAAATTTAAAATCAATTACTAAAAACAATTATAAAAAGCTAGCAAATCTTTATGAGGAACAAGTTATGTTAGGATAATCTGATTATTTGATAAGGTTACTAGATTGACAAATCATGAAATCCTGTAGATATATTTAGTTCAATTCTTAGTAACATATTTAATCAAATCTTTCCTGCTCTTCTTGTGGAAAATATGAACAAAAATGAACTAGACACAAGTGTCTGTTAAGTGGACCCACTTGGAATGGAACTCATGAATTGACCAGACAAAAATAGTTTACCATCAACTTAGAAAAAGTAGTCCAGTGGAATGCTCCAGGGATCTATATTTAGTTCTATGCTATTTACCATTTTCATCAATAATTTGGATAAATTTATTGATTGCATGTACATCAAATTAGCAAAAGATACAAATCTGGGAAGAATAACTAATATATTTGATGACAAACTGTATTCAAACAGGTTTTTGTAGGCTAGAGCAATGGACTAATTTGAGCATCTTTTAATTGTTTTGTTTTTATTTTCTTTATATTCTTTATATTTATTTTCTTGTTCTTATTATTCTCTAAATATATTTCTTTATTTTATTTTATTTTTTATTTTCTTTTATTTATTTGTTTTTATTTTATTTTCTTTATTTATTTATCTTTATTTTATTTTAGCCTCTAAATATTTACCAATACATTTGTTTTTCCATCAGAATACAAATACCTGATATAATTTCCTTCTTGGCATTTTATCCGCAGCAACATATAGTGCTTTCATTACAATAAACATTTAGTTAATTATTATTAATTGTGGTACAGGGATAATGTAAAATCTCACATTTGGGTTCCCTAGGCACAATTTAAGTGAGACACAGCTAGTGTAGCATTAAAAAACAAACAAACAAACAAACAAACAAACAAACAAAAAAAAACAAAAAAAAAAACCTGAAGTTTTAGTGGATTGTAAATTCAATATGAGTCCTCCAGAAAACTTATGGGAGAAGCGTAGTATCAGGACCAGGCAGCTAGCAAGTCTGTTTTCCTGGTCAGTCCACACCTGAAACATTTTAATAGCTCTCTAAGTCCCCTGAACCAGTTTTCTGTTTCTTGACCTTGAATCCCTAGCCTTTTTTCCCCCTATTGCTAACTCCACAAATTCCCCCCTCCATCTCTCCTGACAATATTAAATTACTGGGAACAATCATTAAATAAATTCTACCATTGCTGGAAATAGAAGTTCTTCTTTTTTTTTTTTTTGGCAGAAAAGTAGAAATATTTAATACACCCTTTTCAGTCCATAATTCAATAATGCAATGG
The DNA here is from genome assembly GCF_016432865.1 of Antechinus flavipes. NCBI lineage: Eukaryota > Metazoa > Chordata > Mammalia > Dasyuromorphia > Dasyuridae > Antechinus > Antechinus flavipes. Next base: position 70,108,061 of record NC_067399.1, read on the forward strand.
AAATCATTCAATAAAAGACCATAGAAACATGAATGAAAAATTAATTAGAAACTAAATAAAAATCATAAAGAATAATTAGGTCATAGAAACTACAAATAAGTTCATTAAAGAGAATGACAGCAATGTGACAACACACCAAATTTTATGGGAGACAACAAAAACAGCGATCAGAGAAAATGTGTATTTTGGAAATAGAAGTTCACTCAGTTGTTTTCTAACTCCTTTCCTCATCCCTGTGGTTTCCTAGATCAGAACACCACTCCTTGGATGCCACTCCCCTGTATGTCCCGCCTTTACCTATTACAGTGAAAATACTTTTGAGAGCAAGGAATGTATTGTATGCTTGTATTTCTATCTCCTTTGCTTAGCACAATGTCTTATATATCAAATACCTATCAATTATTTTTTTTCTTCATTCATTGATTGACATTTGGGTGCTATACTTTTGAAAAGTCATTGATAAACTAATCAAAATTCATGTTATATGATTGAATCAATTCAAGTAAATTCGGCATATCCTTACTATGAAAAAGACACTTTTCTAGGCACTAGAGATGTAAAAATGCAATGACTAAAAATTCCTGTCTTCAAGCAGCTTACAATCTATTGGGAGAGAGACATCATTTAACAAATATCAATAAAATCAAGGCCATTTTGAGGTAGATAATGTGAAGGAACTGACAATTGGGAGTCAGAAACAAGGTATGTTTGTTTAATCAGTAGAAGATTTATTGAGGATATTATTGGTGTCTTTGAGTATTTGTAGAGGTGTTACATGGAAGAAGGAATAGTCTTGTTTTCCTTGGCCCTCCAGGGAACAGAATAGGAGTAATTAATAAAGGTTGCAAGAAGGCAGCTTTAGACTTGAGGTTAAAAACAACCACAAAAAAAAAAAAAAAAGCAAACAAAACTTCTCAACAGAACTACACAAAAATAAAACGGCCCACTTCAAGAAGGCATAGATTTTCTGTCATTGTTGGTCCCCAAGCAAAGACTAGAAGAGGACTAGTTCAGAGTGATTCTTATCCAGTTACTGGTTTAAGTAGATGTCTTTTCAGGTTCCTTTCATAGCAGAGAATCTGTGAATGACTAGCACTGGTGTGAGATTCATAAAGACACCCTTTATTGTATTGTGAGTCTGAGGTCAACAGAGAAGAAAAGTAGAAGATGGAGAATATCAATACTGTTGAATTCCAATTAAGGAGAATGAAGACTGAGAGGAGGTAATAGGATTTGATTATAAAATATCATAATAACCTATGAGAGTATATTTTTAGGAGATATTCCAGAAACTAGGTTGCAGCAAATAAAAGAAAAAAGGAGATTTTTTTTCAGGCCAGCAGGAGAGAAGGCATTGTTCTATCTTTTAGGAACTGAATATCCTAGCTAATAAAATACAAAGAAGTACAAAAGGTACTTGTAAAGTCTGAGGAACTGAGGAGATTGGCGTTAAGGATCATTTTTACTACGCCTCATAACAATTTAGACATTAGATGTGCTTGTGGACTTCCAGGACTTTACTTTCTAACAGAACTATATTGGAAAGGGACCTTTCCTTTTTCTTTCTTCCATATTTTTTTCAGGTCTTTCAAAGAACAGAATGTAGAAATATGAGACCTACTTCTGTTGATAATGAGGTGTCCTGACCATAAAAAGATGTATATAACATGATAGAGCTTTAAGAAGTTATATCCATGTCAAGGAGAATGAAGACTGAAGGTATGTGGTACTTTCTGATGATCAAATATGATACCAAGAGAAAATAGTTGCAAGGTGTGTGAGAGAGCATCAGAAATTAGATTGCCACAAGCTAAAGAGGCTTTTGAGCCAAAAATCATAGGATAGGGGAATCCAATCCTTCCTCTACTATTTGCTTCTTACGTGGCCTTAGACATATTACTCTATGTGTCTGGACTTCAGCTTGCAAAATCTGCAAAAGTAAAGGGAGGGAGAGTGGAAGAAAAATGACTAACTTCCTCTCTAGCTTGAATCTAAGGAGACTTCCCTTTCTGGGAATTTACTCTGCACACATTTCTGGAATGCTAAATGGATTAGAGATTATTCAGGTAATTACCCTCATTTTATGGATGAAGATATTGAAGCCCAAAGAGGCAAAGGGATTATTTTTCCAGGCTCAGACTTGGGAATAAAAATCTAGATTTCCTGATTTCCAGTTCATTATTCTTTTTTATTAAATTGTGCTGCCTTCCAATCTGTTCTCACACTGATCAATGGAAGGAACTGGATATGATTAGCCTGGAGAAAAGAAGATGCAGGGTGCTTATCAAGAGCTGTCCTCAAGTATTTGAAGGGCTGTTATGTGGCAGAGAAATTGGACTTTTGTTGTCTCCATGGGGCCGAACTAAGAGTAATTATTAAAAGATGAAAAGAGGCATATTAAGCCTTGATTTCAGGAAAATATATTCCCAACTATTAGAACTACCTAATCACTGCCCCCCAAAGGTAATAGATTCCCTCACCTTAAAGGTGTACAAGCATAGGCTACCTATTCATTTAATAGGTATGCTATAGTGGAAATTATTTTTGTGTTTCATTTGGACTCAGTGGTTGCTAATTTCCCCTCCGAGTCTTAAATTCTATGAAACTGATTCCACTAGAGACATGCTGAAGGTGAGTTTTGAGATGACCTAGAAAAACAAAATGAATCAAAACATGGTGCTATCATGTCATATTCAGAGGAGAAAGCAGTATTTTTATTATATGGCTGAAAAATAAGTGGACTCTGGAGCAACAGGTCAAAAAGCTGATAGCAATTTAGGAATAGAAGTAAAAAAGAACAGGCAATGTAAGTGTGGTCATTTGGCAAGCCAAAAAGCTAACTAGTTCAACTTTGATATGTAGCCAATGATGAGTTGAATTGAGCAGTATGAGGCTACGCAAGTACAGTCCCAACAGCAGTGACCATAACCTGTAAAAGGGATTTGAGATGTTTTGGAAGAGGAAGATCTGAGAGAGGGTGTGGAGAAACATACAACCTTCATTTGAATTGCACCCTCAATGAATTTCAATAGCTCCTGGAACAAGTTTTAAGAAAATCTGGGCTTAGTTTCAAATGCTATTTCCATTTATAGTTTGAGGGGAGACCACAGGAGGCTAAGGCACTCTAGCTGAGATTCACTTTGAGTTTCAGATTTGGAAAATCAAGGAATTCAAAGTTAAATTCATGTGGTGCCAACTATCTGAACTGTGACAAAAATTAAAAAGGCTTTCAGTAGATCTTGAAAAATTATGCTGCTTAATGGCAAATGTAGTTTAATGACTTTAATAACAATAAAATGTCTATTTTATCTGAATTTAATTGTACATTTTAACTTTTTCTTACAAACCCTAATTTACCCTATAACCTTAGCTATAAAACTAGTTGGTTGTAAATTCTTTGAGAACATTGATTTATATACTGTAAAGATAAGTAGATAATTATAGATTAAAATCTATTCATAATAACAATTATATGGATATAAAGTAATTTTAAAAAGCAAATTTATCTATTTATTTAATCTATTTACGTACAAATTAACTTAAGTACAAAGTGCTTTGCAAATAGGAAGCTTTTATAAGATTGTTAAATTTGGAAATGACTTGAATTTTGAAAAAGGCACACAATCAATGTGTCAATTTTTAGAAGATTATGAATTTAGACATCTGCAGCTTGGAGGGCATAGAGTCCAAACTGATGAAACTGAAGATTTCTGTTAAGGAAATCATTAAGAAAAGTTGAGAAATGTCCCAAGATTTTGTAAGTAACAGACCTGTTCTTGAACCCAGGCTTTCTAGCTTAAAATCCATATAATCTTGAAAATGTGTCCCTTTATGATGATCACACTAGTGATATCTTTTTTATGTAAACATTGAGTTTTTAATCATAGGAATGAATTTGAATTATAATATTGGTCACAATTAAGCTAAACCTCTGAAATTATAACTCTTTGAAAGGAAGGACAATATATAGCCATAAAAAGAAAAATACCTTCATATTTCAAAAAATCTGAATTTTTCTCCTTAGTCTGAGTACTATTTTCAACAACACAGAATACATACTTTCTATGTTTCTATAGATTAACTTTGTTGGAGGTTGTGCATAAACATGTCTTCCCTAATGACTATTTATTAATGATAAAACACTCTACAAGTTGTTCATTAGACAATGGACACATAGTGCACTGTTGGATCCATACTCCTAACTTCTTCTGGTGTGGGAGAATATATAAATATTCAGTTCAGTCTGAACAAATACAACATTGCTTCCACACTACTATCAGACACTGAAATGGGCCAAAAAGAACAAATCTTGTCCCACTTACTTTAGATGATCCATGAATAGCATCCACAAATTGTATGGCATTCCAATTCATCAGTGCCCTTCTTAAGATGTGGTACCTAGGGGCAGTTAGGTGAAGCTGTACATAGAGCACCAGCCCTGAAGTTGGGAGGGTCTGAGTTCAAATCTGGCCTCAGACACTTAATGCTTCCTAGCTGAGTGACCTTAGGCAAGTCATTTAACCCCAGTTGCCTCAGGGGGGAAAAAATGTGGTACCTAAAGTTGATGATCTAATCTGACTTCTCTAAAATCTGTTTCTCATTATCATTCTGTTAACATAACTTAAAATTTTTCTGCAGAGCCTCTTTAGACTCTTTAACAATCACCTTGCTGCCCATGCCAGAAACCATGCCCTAAAGAAACTTTCACCTTGGAGTCCCCCCCCATCTGACTGGTGACTTCTTAGGAAACTTAATCCATGTTTCACTTTACTCCATCCTCTAGGGCCATCTTCTTTACCATTCTGTACCAAATTCTTTACCAACCCTAAAGACTTCTCTATCTAAGACCAAGTATAGAAACGTAGATTGTACTATAATTATTATACTTGGCTCACAGTTTTCAACATAATATTAAATCTTAGTTATTCTATTCATTTAATATGTTAACTCCCCCTCACAGATTTTAGTCATCTTCAGTTTGATACATATGCCATTTATACTTTAAGTGAATCTACTGGTAAACTGAAGAAAGTTCCGAGAAGGGCAATCAAGATGTTCAAAAGCCTGAAATTCTTGCCATACAAGAACTGGGTGAAGGAACTGAGCATGTTTATCCTAGGAAAGAGAAATCCTGGGAGGATATGATAGCAATTTTCAAATACTTGAAAGGTTTGTAAGTGGAAAGGGGATTAAATTTGTTCTAGTATTTCAGAATGAGTAGAAGCATGAGAAATATCTGGAAGTTATGAAAGAGCAAATAAGCTTGAGCTAAGAAAAACTTCCATACAATTAAAACTATGAAAAAAATGGAATAAGGTTCCTTGGGGAAGAATTAATCTCTCTTCACTAGAAGTCATCAAGAAAAACTTAGTCAACTATATGTTGAACTTGTTCCAATGAGGTTGGAAAATATGGTTTGGATTATATGACAGTTAAGGGCCTTTTCAATTTTGAAATCTGTTGTTCAGTGATTGATTACATAGTTGAATAGGATAAGTTCTAGAGTTTCTTAGCACTTTACTAGCAACCTCAATAAGACAAATTTGTGGGTAAAAATGTGTCCTATATTCAAATACAGTTTTCCTCAATTGATGCTCCTTGTGGCCCATGATATAGATTTGAAAAATGGATGTCAATAAAAGTGAAATAACCAAAATAATAGTTTATATCTTTGTAACACTTTAAAGATCTTCACTCACAATACTCCTAGGAGCTGGGTAGTGAAAATGTTATCAACATATTTTAATGAGGGAACTGACAAGCAAAGAAACCTGAACACAAAAATCTAGGAAGAGCCGTGGATCCAGCACTCAAATTAATTTTTTTTGAATACAAATCTAGACATTTTTTCAAGTACATCAAAATCTCCATTGGCTGCCTGATAATACAAGCTATAGCCTTAATCAGTGAAGAGTAAGCATTTATTAACCACCTATTCAAGCACGACTAAGTGGCACAGTGGATAGAGTACTGGGCCTGGAGTCAGTAAGATTCATCTGATCAGACACTTGGCTATGTGAACTTGGCCAAGTCATTTAACTCTGTTTGCCTCCATTTCCTAATCTGTATAATGAATCAGAGAATGAAATGGAAAACCACTCCGGCATCTTTGCCAAGAAAACCTCAAATGGGTTTAGAAAGAGTTGGACACAACTGAAAATGACTGCACAATAGCACCATGTGTCAATATGAGATTAATAAACTCCCGTGGCTTATTGTTTCCAAGAACAAATGCAAAATCCTCTGTTTGCCATTCCAAGTCCTTTATGACTTAAGCACTCTTCAAACCAGCTATACTGACTTCCTAGCTTTTCCATGAACAAAACACTCCGATTCTCAGCCAACAGACATTTTCTCTGGCTGTCTCTCATCCCTGGAATTCTCCCTCTTGTCTGTTCTGACTATTGAACTTCTGGCTTCCTTTAAATCTCAAATAAAATCCCATTTTCTTTAGGAAGTCTTTGCCATCCTCTCTTAATTTCCAGTGCTTTCCCTCTTTAAGTTATTTCTTAATATATCTTATATATAGTTCATTTTGTATATATTTATTTCATGTTGTTAATGTTAGATTGTAAGCTTCTTGAGAACAAGGATTAGTTTTTTTCTCTTTGTGCATCCTTCATAATTAGCACAATGGCTGATAACTATTTATTGCATTGAATTGTCATTCTCTAGTCTGGGTATTAGGAATACAAATACAAAGATGAGAGTCCCTGCCCTCAGGAAATGTATCCTATCTTGTTAACTTCAGAACTAGCCATCACCAGGCTTTTAATATTGGTTTGCAAAATCACAGTCTTTGAATAAGATTTGTTCCATTTTATTAAAAATTATTGAGTGACTACCAAGTGCAAGACACCATATTGCCAGAGTACCATGTACAATGCAAAGTTGGATTCTGCTCTTAGTTCTGACTATTCCTCTCCTCCTTAAAGCAAACATTTCTTGAACTTACACCTTTTAGTTCAGCAGTTGTGGTTCGTTATTTTAGAAAATTCCTTTCAATTAAAGAGATGCATAATTGCTAATGATGTTGTTAGCCATATAACCTTTAAAAAAGTTTTCCCTATCCAAATTTCAGTTCTTGACAACAGAAAATAAGTTTGTTGATCTACATTATGCCTAAAGTCTGAAAATACAGAGTATATTTGGGGAACAGAATGCAATTCAGGTTGGTTGAGAAGCAGAGTCTGTAAAGGGCACTTATAGAAAATAAAACTGAAAAGAGGTCTGGACAAAATCATGGAAGTCCTAAATGTCAACTTATGAAGTGTGAATTTTACTCAGTAGGGCAATAGGGAGCCAATGAAGGTGTTTTAAGTGAAAAGAATAGCATGGTCAAAACTAAGCATTCAGAACTTTTCCTCAGTTGGAGAAAAGATTGGAAGAAAAAAGCTCCAATTAAATAGCTATTTTAATAGTCTCTGTTAGAAATAACAAGGGTGTGGAGTAGGATACCAGCAGGAAGTTCCTCAGGCCCATTTCCAGTCCCCTGAATCATATTAGGTGCATATTATTCAGTTCTGAAAGATCTCCACCAATCCTTTAGAAGTTCCCTTTTTCTTTGTACATCTGCCAGTTCAACTCCATCCATAGAGACTTCCCAGGAGTGAGGCTTCCTCTTGCTTTCTAGTCTCTCTCTTTCTCTCTTATCCTTGACTTATTTTAGGTGCTGTCTCTCAGCTGCTCATGCATAGTTTAATGAGCACATTTTCAGTTCCTATGGAGAACAGCCCATGTTATGTATTTGGCATATGTGCTGTTCATTCCTTGCATTCAGCCAGAAAGCGACAGTTTCTTTTGTTCCCTTGTTTTCTCTCCATCCTTTTATTTTATTTTTTATTTTTTGGCCTCTATCCACTTTATTTTAATATCAAGAATCAGCCCAGTCTTCTGACCTTTGATCTCTTAGTCATATTAACTTCTGAGGGTCACTTTAGCACAATATGTCCTTATTGCCATGATATTCTTGGCTTTTTCAAATTTTAATGATGTTTCCCTCCAGAACAAGATTCCTTCCAATAGGAAAAAAGGGATGTGTTTACTTAATGGAGAAAGCATCCCTGAAAAAGATTGTCTTATCAAACAATCAGCAAATATTTATTAAGCACTTTTTTTGTCAAGCACTGTTTTAAGTAAGAAGTACAAAATTGTGTTAAAATTGGACTTCTGTTATCTTGGAGCTTAAAATTTAGAAGGAAGATATAAGCCATTGATAGATATCTCAATTTCAATACCTTAGGGCATGTAAAGTATCTTCACGAGTGGGTAATACCTTCAGTATTTCGGATCACCATTCATGTCTCCTCACTCTGTAATTCTTGCTGATATTTTCCACTTAATTCTTTATTTATGGGGGTCAGGGAGTTAATAAGCATTTATTAATACATGTGAGAAGTGCTGTGCTAAATACTATATATATGTAGTATATATATATATATATATATATAGTGTTATAAATACCACTATAAAAATGTTATAACAATCCTGGGAGGATTTTACAGTTGAGGAAACTAAGGTAGTTATACGTTAAGTGACTTGCCTAGAGTCATAGAGCTAGTGTTTGAAGCTGGATTTGAATTCAAGGCTTCCTGACTCTGGACTGGAATTTTATTTACTGCATTACCTAGTTGTCTAATAGAGAGTCTCCAGATAATGAATGGGAAAGTTTTCTTTAAGTCTTAAACATTCTTAGTGTATTGCAGTCTATAATTAGCTTGTGATTTTTTTTTTTTTTTGAAACTCTCATTTTTTTGATGAGGCCTTTTTCTGCCACTTAAACCAACTCATTCTTAGTAATATACTGAGACTTTCTAATACTCATCATGTTTCTCTTAATCATTCTAATGGGAGGTAACCCATACATTGACATTTAAAGTTTTTGACAATCTGATTCTAACATATATTTCTAGACTGGTTTCAAATTCATCTCTCTCATATACTTCCAGTCAAGTTGATGCAATTGAAAATTTCCAAAAATATCCTTCCTGGGTCCTACACTTTGAATTCTCTCCTTCTACAAACTTTGCTTTTTTAAAATTCCTGGCTAACCTCAGAACTCAGGTCAACTGCTTTTTATTACATGAGGCATTTTCATATATCTCCAGTTGTTAGTAGGTCACCTGAAGTGAATTTCTATTTATTTTGTCAATGATTTATACTATATTACCTATTTACAAATTATTTAACTTAAAGTTATATCTAATTCCTTTGTAGCACAGAGGTAATCTCTTTCCGGTCTCACTTCTTAATCCAGAAACTCATTCCAAAATTGGAGTTAAAACATTAGAAATAATCTCCAACCCTTCAAATTCTCTTTCCGATTTGATGATTCCCACCAGAATCTCCATCTATAACAGGCACTCAGGTGAGTTTTGTCTCATTCCTCTTTAGGTTTCACTCCAAAATTTCTCTGCAATACTCCTGTCTGGTATCTTTGAATTCCTGATTGCCCATTCATCTTCTTTTAATGTGATTTCTTAGTATGTAAGTTCCTAAAGAGCAGGGTTATAATATATATTTTATTAGTATTTGTATTAAAGTATTTAGCAGAGTGTCTAGCACATATTTTGTTCTTAATAAATTCATGTTGTTCTTTGAATACAAAGTAAATTCTTAGAGTGCAGAGACTGTAATATTTTTATCTTAGCATCATCAGTAGTAAGGCACAGTCCTTGGTACATAATGAGGGCTTAATGTTTCTATGCCAAATTGAATTGAATCAATTCTTTGAAAATTCTAGTGTTCCATAATTTGTAATAGTAATATACAACATTAGATTATAAGTGCACTAAAACTATGCAAAACAAACTCATATAAACAGGAATATTTTTCTAATAGAGAAAATCAGGGAAGGCTTTTTGAAGTTGGTAATATTTGAACTGGGTTTGGTTAGGGAAGAAATTCAACAGAAGTGAAAAAAAAAAATTCATTCTAAATTCTTCGAGTAGTAGCAGTATCTAACAAGTGTATAGTGAAATAAATATAAGGCTTTTACCTTGCCAACCAGATCTATTTTTGCCTTCTGTGTATCTCCATCCATTAGCACTATCCTTAGCATATAACACTTAATGAATTCTTATTGACTTAATGACTGGTGAACTAATCACAGAAACAACTCTTGGTAATGACATTGGCTTCCTTTGGATGACAGACCTTTGATTTGAACATCAATGTGATTAAGGAATGCTTATTGTTGAGGAAAGTATTTTGAATAATTTATCTCCTTAAGTGTAGAAATAAGGAGAATTGTAGGAAGATTGTAGAATTAGAGGTATCTTAAGGAAATTTCTCTTGTTACTACTTATTATATAAACTTTTGTTATTGAATTGTTCCCGTCATGGCTGATTCCTTATGATATCAATTAAGATGTTATTGGCAAAGATACTGGAGTGATTTGTCAGTTCTTTTTCTAGCTTATTTTACAAATAAGGAAACTGAGGGAAACAAGGTTAAGTGACTTGCCCAGTATCACACAGCTGTTAAGAATCTGAGACTAGATTTGAACTCAGGAAGATGATTCTTCCTGACTCCAAAAGTATTTCATCCACTGTGACACCTAGCTGCCAAGAGATTATCCCAAACATTGAAACTGTAGCAATGACAGGAAAAGGTAAAATAAAAGAACTTATCACAAGATAATTATTAGCAAAGACCCCCAAACATAGAAAACCAAAATTGGAAAAAAAATATTAAGACCAAATAAAAAACTCCTTGCTTCTGGTTTTTCTTTGTAGCTTATGCCCTTGTTTTCTCCTCACCACCATGGTGCAAAATCTAGGTCTTTGAGCCTTATATTTCTGTCAATTTTAGATAATGACTTTTGGAATTAACCACTTAGCAGTGTTGCAAAAGAAGACTACAACAGGATGAGTTATGGACCAAGTATCAGACAAGACCCTAGGATCCAGTGTAAGGAATGAAGATATTGAGCTCACATTTTAAAAGAGAAAAAAAAAAAGTGCAAATAATTTTTTATACTCCACAGATATAGAAAGTAAATTAGAAGTAATATCAAAGGGAAAGTTATTGAGAATGATGAAAGGGCAAGGTCTATTGCAGAAGATAGGAATCAGCCTGAGTCTGAAAATAGCAAGTATGTAGAAGTGATGAGGGAAAGGATCCCAGGCATACCGGATAGGTATAGTGTCAGAAGATAGAGACCCATGTCAGAGAGCTAGAGAGCTAGTGATCTGGGCAGAACATATGGAAGAATACATGCTATGTCTTCCTACAAGGTAGAGAAGACTAAAACGTTAGGAAAGGGCAGCATTGTAAAAGGCTTTAAATGTCAGAGAATTTTGCACGTGAAGCTGGAGGTAACAGTAATAGCAAGGTAACATGATCAGACCTGTGCTTTAATAAAACCGCTTTGATAGCTGAGACAATATTTGGGACATAGAGAGATTTGAGGCAGGGGAGATCAACCAAAAGTTGATATTCCAAGTTTGTGTTGTGTACACATATATACATATACATAGGGGAAGTGGTGGGGGGGGAGAGGCAGAGAAGAGGGGAGGTGAAGAGAGAGAGAAACAGAGAGAGACAGAGAGACAAAGAGAGAAACAGAGAGACAGAGACTGTCAGAAAGACAAAGAAAGAAACAGAGAGACAGAGACTGTCAGAGAAACAAAGAAAGAAACAGAGAGACAGAGACTGTCAGAGAGACAAAGAAAGAAACAGAGAGACAGAGACTGTCAGAGAGACAAAGAGAGGAAACAGAGAGACAGAGACTGTCAGAGAGACAAAGAAAGAAACAGAGAGACAGAGACTGTCAGAGAGACAAAGACAGGAAACAGAGAGACAGAGACTGTCAGAGAGACAAAGAAACAGAGAGATAGAGACTGTCAGAGAGACAAAGAAAGAAACAGAAAGAGAGAGAAATTCAGCCAGTCAGACACACACAGAGAAAGACAGAGACAGAGAAAGAAACACACACACAGAGAAGACTGAAAGGAGGGAGAGAGGGAGAGGGGAGAAAGAGAAAAGAAGGGAGAGAGGAAGGAGAAGAGGGAGAGAAAGAGACAGAAAAAAAGAGAGAGGAAGAGAGAGAGAAAAAAAGAGACAGAAAGAGGAAGAGAAAGAGAGAAAGGGAGAAGGGGGAGAGAAAAAAGAAGGGAGAGAAGGAGGGGGAGAGGGAGAGAAAGAGACAGAGAATAAGAAAGAGAGAGGGAGGGAGGATGAGAGAAAGAGTCAGATACAGAAAGAGAGACAGAAAGACAGAGACCAAGAGAGAAAGATTGTGAAGGGAGAAATGACAAAAAACAAAACAAAACAAAACAAAACTTGAAAATGGTCTCTTATGTAGAGTGAGGGGAAGAATGGAATAGAGAATGCTATTGGGTTACTTGGAGAATGATAGTGCCCTCAGAAACAATGGAGAAATTTGGAAAAGAAGAGGCTTTGGAAGGAAAGATAAAGGCTTCTGTTTTGGATATATTGCATTTCTTAAGCCTACTGGCCATCTATTTTGAGAAATCTGAAAGGTGGTTGATGAAAGAGTGGAAGTGAGAAGAGGTTAGAACTGAATAGAGAATATCTACCTAGAGCTGATAACCTCTGTCTACTTCAGTTTCTTCATAGGAAAATGGGGATAATAATAACACCTATCTCCTAGGTAGTTGATTATTTAGTGTTGAAAAGGCAAAGAGAGTAGCAGTGAACTAAAGAATGTGAAGAATAACCAGTATCACAGGGAAAATGAGAAGTATAGAAGAAATGAAATAATATTTCAGAACAAAGTATCTCATCCCTTCATTAGTATCAAAATATTATAGAAGGCAGAATAATACAAAGGAATGCCTCAGATGTGGACTCTTAAGGACTTGAAAGGAGAAGGCTTTCAGGGAAGATCAGAGGCTTTCAATTTCTCTTCTTGCCTTTGGGGTTATGAGAGAATGAATATAGAATGTTGGGTGATGGGACAGATCCCAGAGAGAGAGGAGGAGAATTTACATAGTATTCCTAAAACTAAATTTGAGCACATTAGTCCTCTGCTCAATTAACTTTAGTAGCTCTTTGTTTCTTTTGGGATCCAATATTTTCCTTGGTTTTGCAGATAGAACCCTATGAACTTGGCTCTAACCTATCTTTCCAGCCTGTACAACAAAGTACATTACAAACCTTCATACATTCTTTAGTCCAGCCAAATATTTTTTTGTCTCACTTGCAATATTCAATCTCCCATATTTGTACTTATGCCCAGGTTTGTTCATTTTTGAGAGATACTGACTTTCTCACATTTGTCTTTTAGAATCTCAAATTTCCTTTTAAAGCTGAGCTCATGTGTTACCTTCTAAGTAAAGTCTTTCTTCATCACCCTCAAGTGCTAGTACTTCTTGTCAAAAAGTGACTTTATAGTACATTATATTCATTATTTATTGATGCTTGTAATTCATATAATATTTGGATGCCCAATAGAATGTAAAATTCTCAAGGTCAGAGACCATTTCATTAATGTTTTTGTTTCCCCACCGGCTGACATATGCCAAGAGCATAATCAGTGTTTGCTGATAAATTGATAAATACATAGATTGAGTATATCATGAAGACAAAAAACAGTATGGCAATATTATTAGATGCAGAAATGGGCTGTTACACTTTAGGATACCAGCTACTATAAAGAGATCCACTTAAATACCAACTCCAATGAGTGATGGTATTGTTAGGACCCCAGGATGTTGTATTGGGAAACAGAAATTCTTAAAGAGATGGCTTAACATAAAAATACATAAGTAGTGAGGGGAAAAGCACAATAAAGAATAGCATTGGATCCTATGTATGAGAATTATAGAATACTTTTGATTGGGATCTTTGCATCCAATAAGAAAAAGAAAATTACTGGGAATAGATTACTGTGTCAATAAATATTTATTAAGTACACTATGCTTGTGCCAGGCACTGCTCTAAGATCCAGGGATACTAAGAAAGTTGAAAATATATTCTCTTCCCTAAGAATCCTCCACTTAGTCTTCCTTCTCTATTACTGCAGAAGCCAGGAAGCAAATCATGATTTTAGATAAGGTAACTTGAAAAACTGATAACTTCAAGAGAAACAAATAAGGAAAAAAAGTATGCTTAAAGTAATTTTAGTCAATATAAATATAGTAATATAAATATTCATGTTCCAAATTGCATAGTGGCTAAGTTTTTCAAGGAAAAAATAGTTAAATTAAAAAAAAAATGAGAGCACATTTATTGTAGGAGATCATAATATTCCTCTCTCAGATCTGATTAAGTTAAATAGAAAGATAAGCAACTTGGAAAAGGCAGAAGTGACTACTTGGATAAAGTAAATATATATATATATATATATATATATATATATGTAGCTTAATAGCTTATTGGAGAGAACATCAGCTTTGGATTCATAAAGAGCCTTAATTGAAATCTTGCCTCAGATACTTGATAGCTGAGTGACCCTAACTAAGCTCATCATTTAACACAGAATGACTCCCATGAGCCTCTCAGATTTTCACTATCCATGATACCTTTACAAAACAACAACAAACAACTAAATATATGGTAGTACATAATCATCATTAATAAATGTATATAAAAGCAGATGTAATGAAGGCATTCTTTCTAGGAGATAATACAATTAAAATAATAATAAATATAGCAAATACAAACAAATAGTAAAGACATAAATGATAATTAAATTCTTAATAATGCATAGGTGAAAAATTAAATTCTAGAAACAATAAGTAATCTATTAAAGAGAATGAGAATGATGAAAGAAAATACATTACCTTATGGCACACAACTATTACTTCAAAAGAAAAATTTTATCCACCTATCCAAGACTTGGAAGTGTCAAATGGCTCACTATCAGAAGGAGAAATAGCTTCATTGGTTCAAATAAGGAAGATATACTATTATCTAATTTTGCCACTGCAACCTTTTAAGAATTATAGAGGTTTTTCTTCTATCTGACTTGCAGCTCAAATGTGTTGTATATATTTACCTACTATATTAAAATATAAACTCCTACTTAGCAACAGGGACTGTTTTGCTTTTACATTTGTCTTTCCAGCCTCAGGCACAGTTTTTTGCATATAGTAAGTATGTAAATGTTTTTCATTTACATTACAAAAATAGAAATGTGATCAATGAATTAAGCATGCAATTAAGAAAATTAGGAAAGCAATTAACATCTTAAAATAATTGTAAAGAAATCTTAGAAATATAAAATCTTGATGATAAAGTCTATAAACAGAAGGACTATTTTTGAACAAAGTTGACAGATTAAGAATTTTAAAAATAAGAAAAATGACAAACCGTTAAATAACATGAAGAAAAAGTGATAAAAATTAATTTGTTAAAACATTTTTAGGATTATAGCAAATTTGAAAAAAATTTAAAAAGAATTATCAACAAATATACACAATTAAGTACCAACAAATCTGAGAATCTGGAAGGCAACAATATTTATACACACATAAAATACTCAAACTAATAAAACACCTCTAAATCCAATCTCTAAATAAAGCAATTGGACGAGCCAAAAATGAACTTCCAAATGGGATTGAGCACTCTGAACTTTCAAATGAACCCTGCTAAAATTTTAAAGAATCATTAATATCTTTGCAAAAAAAAAAAAAAAAAGGTACAAGCCAATCTATAAAACTTTCCTTTTTGAAAATCAGAGTTCTGAGATCCAAACAAAAAATAAATAAAAAAGCATAGAATGAAAATCATAATGAAAAATGTGGTTTAGCAGTACCAGAACTAAAACTATATTATAAAGCAGCAGTCATCAAAACTATTTGGTATTGGCTAAGAAATAGAGTGATACATCAGTGAAATAGATTAGATACATGACACAAAAATCAAGACCTATAGTAATCTAGTATTTGATTATATTTGTAGCACCTCTTTTTGTGGTAGCAAAGAATAGGAAAATGAGTAAAGGACCATCGATTGGAGAATGGATGAAGAAAGAAGAAAGAAGAACAAGAAGAACAAGAAAGAAGAAAGAAGAAAAGAAAAAGAAAACTTCTGAAAGCTTTTCTTTAATTTCAATTATACAATTGAATTATACAATACAGAAGATTCTGCCTTTACACAAGATAATATTAATTGCTCTTTTTTTATATCAATTACTTTTAACCTCCCCCTACTCACTTATCCCTTCCAAAAACATCTTTTTATCATTTTTTGGTTATATTTTTGATTAAAATTCTGTCTCAACTAAGCTAGACTTGTTATCATACAATACATATATTGCCCATCACTTGCCCACAATTGAAGTTGTTCTACCTTGGTCAGATAAATTAAATTTTGTGTCATAAGTACTAAGAATACAGGAATATCTCTGCACTACAATGAGGGCTTTAGTAAAGAATAGGCAATTCATGACTGCCTGGAGCAGTCCAAGTCTCTAATTGCTATAATTAATCTAACTGTGATATCTGAAATTGATTCGGATAGAATGGATCCATTAAATTGGGATAATAGGAGTACATGCAAAGTGTAGTCCTTGAGGATTATTTTTTTTTGAGGGGGGGAGAAGGGAGAGGTTGTCACATTCAAGATATTCAAGGAAAACGAAAAAGGGATTTGATTTACTTTGTGTGCCTGTAAGGTACATGTGCTAGAATTTTCAAAATCAGCTGACCTGAGTGTTTTTAACTGACTGAATAATTGAGCAATTCAATATTTTCCATAATAATGTGGTTCTCATCTCCCTATTTTCCTATCCCATTTTTTGAAGTTGTGCTTCATTTTCTTTTTAATTAATATTTTCTTCATTATAGAGATTCATTCATTATGTTCTTTTGTGTAATTTCCTGTAATAATTCTAAAGTTTCTATAATTATCTACCAATTTATCACATTGGCAACTGTAATTATGCTTTATTGGGTTTTATTTGGGAAAATACACATATAACATTTCTACGGTAATGGAATCTTACTCTTATTTCACAATTATGGCAAATTCATTTCTATTTTGTGAATTGCCAAGGGGAAGACTTAAAAATCAAAAATTATGTGAAACAATTTATTTGCACCCCATCCAAGATGTTTAATAGAACATAAATTAAATGCTAGTGAAATGAAAATCTAATATCTTACATTTTATCAATTGTTTAGAAATAAGGACACATTTTGCAATATTTAATATGAATTTAAATATATTTTATGTATTTCCCAATATGTGCTAATATCTCTAGTATAGAGGGAAATTTATATATAGACAATGAGTGGTGACCATTTTATTAACTAATAATAAAGAAATTAGAGAATCATTAGAATTTAAAGACCAGTAGGATCTCAGAGATCATTTTATTTAGTTTTCTTTATTACAGATGAGCAAAAGAGACTCAGTAAGGGGAAATGACCTTCCTAATGTCATCTAGCTAATGTGATGCCAAAGATTGGGTTGGAATATATCTTTCAATTCCTCCTTTAATGAACTTTCTTCTGCTTTAATATTTGGAGAACCTATGATTACTTCATTATTGTTATTCCTTTTATCAACACCAACAGTTACCCTTTGGCACACTGGTAGACTATTTGGGGGAAATCATCACTATGTACTAGCAAACTTTTTCACATTTAACTAATCTTGTCTTTAGATAGAGATATAATCTGGTTTATAATGAGAACCTTTTAAACTTGGGAGAAATTGGTAAAGCCTTCCCTCTGCTGATATAGTCTATAAAATTCTATGATCACCTTGAAAACACCCACACAATTTTTTTAATACTAAGGGAAAATATATATAAATTCCAATATCTCACTTTATTTGCTTCATTAAGGGGAAACAAAAGCATGTTTTAAAAAATTAGCTTCTTAAGACATGTACTATATGCATTTATGTTGTTTTCCCAAATTGAATTCTAAATTAGGATTCTTAGAAGGCATCTTAAATAAAAATAGTGATTCATATTTACATTCTATTTCTTGTTCCTTATACATATATTATCTCATTTTATTCTTACAGTAATTCCAAGATGTCGGTAAATGTAAGAATTACTATCTCTATTGAATAAATGATGAAAGTAAAACAATGAGGGAATCCATAGATTGACTAATATCACAGTAAATTGACTTCTCATTGATCAGTCCTCCATTACATGTCTGTAATTTATAGTTTCTAATTACTTTACTTATAATATCTCTTTTTCTTCTTAAAGCTATTGGGGTTAATGACTTGCTTCAGTCACACAGCTAATGTAAAGTGTCTGAGACCCAAAGTTGAACTCAGCTACTCTTGACTCCAAAAAAAGTTGTCCATTTTACCTTTAATAATGTTCTGCTTTTATTATGGTCATAAATTCCTCCCTCCTCCAAAGATTTAATAAGTAAATTATCCCTTGCTCTCTTAATGTGCTTATGATATCACCTTTTATTACCAAATTATGTGCCTACTTTGACCTTTTTTTGAAATGGGGTTGAGATATAGATCTATGCTGAATTTCTGGCATTGTTTTCCAATTTTCCTAGTATTTTTTGTCAAATAGAGAATTGTTATCCCAGAAGCTGGAGTCTTTGGGTTTATATAACACTAGATTACAATAGTTATTGTCTATTGTGCCTTGTGAACCTAGCCTATTCTACTAAATGATTACTCTATTTCTTATAGTATGAAAAGGTTTTAATGACTGCTGTTTTATAGCATAGTTTTAGGTCTGGTACAGCTAGGCCACTTTCATTTTCATTTTTTTCCATTAATTTCCTTGAAATTCTTGACCTTTTGTTCCTTCAGATAAACTTTGTTATTATTTTTTCTAGCTCTGTAAAGTAATTTCTTGGCAGTTTCATTGGTATGGCACTGAATATGTAGATTAATTTAGGTAGAATTGTCATTGTTATAATATGAACTTGGTCTACCCATAAGTACTTAATATTTTTCCAATTGTTTAAGATCTGAGTTTGTGTGTGGAAAGTATTTTGGAAAATGTATAGTTCCTTACTATGTCTTGGCAGATAGACTCCCAAATATTTTATATTATCTATGGTTATTTTAAGTAGAATATCTCTTTGTATCTCTTGCTGCTGAATTTTTTTTTTTTTTAGTACCATATAAAAATGCTGGTTATTTATGTGGATTTAGTTTGTATCTTGCACTTTTGCTAAAGTTGTAAATTGTTTCTAGTAACTTTTTAGTTGATTCTTTAGGATTCACTGAGAAAATCATCATATTATATGCAAAGAGTTATAATTTGGTTTTCTCATTATCTACTCTAATTCCTTTAAACTGTTTCTTCTCCTTGCTAAAACATTTCTAATACAATATTGAGCATTTTGGTTTTAAATAGAGGCTACTGACTATTTTAAGGAAAATGCCACTTATTCCAATGTTCTCTAGTGTTTTTTTTTTTTTGTTGTTGTTGTTGTTATTGTTGTTGTTTTTAATAGGAATGGTGGCAGATTTTGTTAAATGCTTTTTCTGCATCTATTGAGATAAACATATGATTTCTGGTTGTTTGGTTATTGATGTAGCCAATTATGCTAATAGTTTTCTTAATATTGAACTAGGCTTGCATTTCTAGTTTAAATCCTACTTGGTCATGGTGTATTATCCTGATGATAACTTGCTTTAATCGCTTTGTTAATACTTTAAGATTTATGCATTAATATTCATTAGGGAAATTGGTCTATCATTTTCTTTCTTTGCTTTAACCCTATCTGGTTTAGTTATTAGCAACATATCTCTGTTGTAAAAGGAATTTCGTAATTCTACCAAATTCCTTATTTCCCAATTTTTCCAAATAATGTACATAGTACTGGAATTAACTGTTCTTTAAATGTTTGGTGGAATTCACTTGTAAATCCATGTAGCCCTGGAGATTTTTTTTCTTAGGGAATTGATTAATAGCTTGTTCAATTATTTTTTTCTAAAATGGGACTATTTAAGTAATTTATTTCCTCCTCTGTTAGTCTGGGAAACCAATATTTTTGTAAATATTTATCCATTTCACTGAGATTATCAAATATATTCGCCTATAGTTAGGCAAAATAGCTCCTAATTACTGCTTTAATTTCCTCTTCATTGGTGGAAAGTTCTCCCTTTTCATTTTTTTAGATAAGCAATTTGATTTTCTTCTTTCCTTTTTCTAATTAATTTAGATGAAGCATTAGCTATTTTGTAGGTTTTTTCATAAAACTAACTCAGTTTTTACTTAGTAACTTGATAATTTTCTTAATTTCAGTTTTATTAATCTCCCCTTTTATTTTTATAATTTCACATTTGGCATTTAATTTTTTTTTTATTTGTTCTTTTCTAGCTTTTTTTTAACTGCATGCCCAATTCATTGATCTTCTCTTTCTCTATTGTATGCAAGTAAACATCTAAAATTTCCTGTGAGAACTACTTTGGCTGCATCACAAAAATTATGGTATGTTTTCCCATTGTTGTCATTCTTTTGGATGAAATTTTCAATAGCATCTGTGATTTGTTGTTTTACTCATTCATTCTTTAGAATTAGATTATTTAGTTTTCAATTAATTTTTGGTCTATTTTTATTGCATCATTATCGGGAAAAGATGCATTTACTATTTCTGCATTTCTGCATTTGATTTTGAGGGTTTTTATGTCCTAGTGGTGAATTTTTGGGTAGGCTCCATGTACTGCTGAGAAAAAAAAAAGTATATTCTTTTCTGTCCCCATTTAATTTTTTTCCAAAGATCTATCAGACCTAACTTTTCTAAAATTCTATTTATCTCCTTAACTTCTTTCTTATTTATTTTGTGATTTTATTTATCTAGTTCTGAGAGTAAGTTCTGAGATTCTCTACTAGTATAGCTTGGTTGTCTATTTCTTCTTTTAACTGTCTTTACTTTTCTAGGAATTTGGATGCACTTTGTGAATATGTTTAGTATTTATATCCCTTCATTATCTATGGCACCCTTTAGCAAAATGTAGTTTCTTACCTTAACTCTTTTAATATCTATCTTTGCTTTTGCTTAATATGAGATCAGGATCTCTATCCCTACTTTTCTTTTCTTTTTTTAAATTATTGTTTCAGCTAACACATAATAAAATCAGTTCCACACCTTTACCTTTACTCTCTATGTATCACTCTGTTTTAAATGTGTTTCTTGTAAACAACACATTGTAGGATTCTGACTTTTAATATAATCTGCTATCCACTTCTCTTTTATGGGAAAGTTCATCCCATTCACATTAACAGTTACAATGACTAATTATATATTTCCCACCATCTTATTTACCCCAAATTATGTTTTTCTCTTTCCTTTCCCCCTTTCCCTCCTTCCCAGTATTTTGCTTCTGACTACTACTTCCCTCAAGCAGCCCTCCTTTTTACAGTTCTCCCCTCTTTCTTCTTTCTCCTACTATTTCTGTTTTCCTTTCTATTAGCCTTCTCCTTTTTCTTTGCCCTTTCCCCTCTCACTTCCCTATAAGATGAGACAAGTTTCTCTATCAAACTATATAAAGGTCTGAAACTCTGAGTTGGTGCACTGAGGTTGGACAATCGAGCACTTAAGGCTGATTATCGATTGGACAATACTCTATTAGCATATGCTTAGAAAATGGCCGTTCCCGCTATTCTGTGCTGGTTCAATCTTTTGGTGTATATAGAGAATTGTGGGAGGGATTGGGGGTGGAGTAAGACAAGCCAGAGTCACTTTTGGCGGTAGACGAAGAGAAGGAAGGTTGTGGAGATCCTGCATCCATCCAATTCATTTCTACTCCTAAAGACCAAGAATAAAGAGTAAGGACTTCTGCTTATCCTGACTCCTGCTGATTCTAAGGCATATAGGATATTAACTCATTCTTCACATTTGGTGCCCAACATGTGGACCAAGGACTCTAATTTCATTGAAGAAGTCCCCAGTGACCAGGAAATAGGGTGAGTATTTTAATACACAAATAGGGAACTTATTTTGTTAAGGGCTAAACTAGTAACCTTTTCTACCTGAAATAGGGTAGGTGTTAGAAAAAGATTCTCCCCCATTTCCCCCCCCCCATCCCAAAGGGGCGCTGTAGAAAGCATACTTAAGTTGATCAAAGGACACGGCTTAATTGTAACTTGGGAGCAGACTACTAGACTCTTGGGTACATTAGAATGCATGTCCCCTTGGTTCTTAAAGGAAGAAGATATAGGGCCGGTTAATTGGAAACTAGTAGGAGATCAGCTATGTGAATACTACAATAATAAAGGTCCTGGTTCAATTCCAAGGAAGCATTCTATATATACAACATAATACAATTGGCCTTAAAGAATCCTTCAAGTTACAGAAAAAAGAAAAGTTTTAAGAATAGCCAGATGAGGAAGTGTGAGGAAACAGAGGAAGACAAAGGACAGATTAATGGCAATATCACCAGAGGGCATGAGGATTTAAGTGAAGTTGAAGGGCATGGTGAAGGGCGTGGTGATTTTCTCTCTCGCAAGGCAGCTTCAACCCCACCTAAACTGGAACTGGTTCTTGACATGCCCCTATAAACTTCACCTTCCAAGATGGAGGAAGGAGGCATAATGGGAGGGGCAGTGATACCACAAGCATCTCCCTGCCAGCAATCACCCCCTCCTATGACTAGATTGCAAAAGGCAGCACTTAAAGCCACAGAAGAAGGGCAGGACTTAGCTGATTTGAAAATAGGAATATATTCTGTGATTCAACAGTTTAACTCTTCAGGTCAATAAAGTAGAAGACACACTCCTTTTGATCTAGAAATCCTCAAAAACCTGAACAAGACTTGCATTCTTTATGGGGCTACATCAGTTTATGTTAAGATGTTATTACAGAATTTGGCTTATGAAGTCTTAACCCCTAGTGACTGGAAATCTAAAGCAAGGACCTGCTTAGAACCTGGACAAAACTTGTTGTGGCTTTCTGAATATAGTGAGCTCTGTAGGACAGAAGCCCAACAAAATAGTCAGAGTGGAGTTAATCTTCCAATCACCTATGACCAATTAACAGGTGTAGGTTATTATGCAGACATTTCAGTACAGATTAATTACTCCACAGCAGCATATGAGCAAATTGCTGCTGCTGCTATCAAAGCATGGACTTTTATGACCGGTAAAAATGACAAGTGTGAGGCCTTCACAAAAACTGCACAAGGGCCAAATGAATCCTTTGCTGATTTTGTGGGACATTCTCAGAGAGCAGTCATATGAACTAATGGTGAAAATGCAGCAACAGAAATTATGATAAGGCAACTTGCTAAAGAAAATGCTAATGAGGTTTGTAGAAGAATTATACTAGGACTGCGCAAGGATGCTCCTTTAGAGGAGCTCATAATATGCTGTGCCACAGTGGGCACAAATGTCTTTTATAGCCAGACTATGATGCAGAGTTCCCAAGATCCAAACATGGGAAAACAGGGTCCCTTTTGGCAAGGGATTTCCAGAGAGACTCGTAGATGCTTTCAGTGTGGTAAAGTAGGGCATCTGAAAGCTCAATGTTGGCACAGAGATAGAGTGAGAAAACAGGGTGGGAGAATAAGACCCAAAACCCCATGTGCAAAATGCAACAGAGATTTTCACTGAGCATCAGAATGTAGAATGATTCAGGGAGACAGGATGAGGGGTCTAGCCCCAGGGCCCAAGGCAAAAAATACTTGGGGCATGATGGCAGCCGATGTTACACTCAGAGAGTGCCTAGAGGTTCAGTACCCAGACATGGCCAATCAGCCAGGAAACCATATGATGGGAGAAGGGGATTACACAATCAATCAGCCAGGAAGCAACCTGATGGGAGAAAGAAATTACAATTGGGGAGAATAGAGTTGTATGCAGGTAGGACAATTGAGATACCCCCTGGAGACATGGAATCTGTTCCTGTCCAGCCTATGGATCCCTTGGCTCTAGACACAGTAGGCTTGAGCATTTCACCTCCTTTTTGTATGTACAAAACAGTGTCCATCCACACATTGATATGGGAAACTGGAGAATGTGTAGATAATATCCCAGTCACTAATACAGATAGACAATGTGTGACTTCTCAACCAGGAGAAGTAGTAGCATCAGGTTTACTGATAGACTCTTAATAGGCAATCTGGTGAAAGTCGCTCAGATTCTGACTCCAAGCAACAAAATCCAGGAATATACTCGACAGCAGCTGTAACAGCTGACCGACCTATGCTCACTATCTATATAAAGGGCCTACCATTAGAAGGATTGGTAAACACTGGTGCAGATTGTACAGTCATTAGAGGTGCCAACTGGCCCAGTCACTGGCCAAAGATTAAGGCAGACACCTACATGTTTGGCATAGGAGGATCAATGGCAGCTGAAGTTAGTGCTACACCTTTGAGATGGGCATTTAAAGGCAAAACAGTAGTTTTTACTCTTTTTATATTTGAAAAAAATCCCCATCAATCTGTGAGGAATGAGACATTTTACAACAATTAGGATTACAAATGACTACTTCATTTTTGTAGTCAGGGCTGCTGTTGAAGGCCTGCCAGCACTTTCACCTGTTCCGATCCATTGGAAAACTGATACACCAGTGTGGATAGAGCAGTGGCCCTTAGCTAGTGATAAAATTCAGGCCTTATTAGATATAATAAGGAGCAACTTGACCAAAGGCACTTACAACTCACCACGCCGGCTTACAAAAGAAGTTCAAGAGGCTTTGAGAGAAGCTGAACTGGCTTTATCAAATGTGATTGAAAGAGTCACTCAAAAACCCTTGGAAATATCATTTTTTTTCTACAGAAGAGACACCCACAGCAGTCCTTCATCAAGGAGATAGTGTGACAGAGTGGGTGAACCTCCCTGCACAACCAGAACAAAGCCTTACTTCTTACCCAGTGCTTGTGGCTAGAATTTTATTAAAAGCCATTTAGTCAGCACTACAGTTATCTGGAATAGGACCTGACAAGATATACACCTTTTATACTAATGTATAAATTAATGTATGCTGTGAAACCATCCCAGAGTGGCAAATTTTTTGGCCACAGCTCCAAATTTTAGACACAGGTCGCCATTAAAAATAATCAGACTATTACATAATTGGCAATGGATTCTTGAAGAAAAAGTTTCTAAAGTTCCTCTTAAAAGACCAACTGTCTTTACAGATGCATAAAAACATAATATTTGTGCTGTATACTCTCATTACTTAATTATAAAGAGAGTAGTCAGAACTCCTTTTCAATCCACTGAGCAGAATGAATTGTATGAAATCATTCTAGCTCTTATTTATTATCCAGGAGATGTAAATATAATATCTGATTCGGGCTATTCAGTAGATGTGGTACAAAGAATTGCCACAGCCCAAATAAAGTTTGTCACCTCTAATATATATCAGCTCTTTAAGGATCTTCAAGAGCAAGTGAGAAAGCATCCACATGAGTTATATCTTGCATGTCCACTCTCATAGTGCTATTTTTCATGGAAATTCAAAGGCAGATAGCTTTCTAATTATGTTGGCCAATACTCCTTTATTTCAAGAAGCCCAAGAATCTCATTTTCTTTTATTTTTTCTTTTTTTTTTCTTTTATTTATTTATTTTTTTGTAATTATAAGTTTTTATTGACAGAACCCATGCCTGGGTAATTTTTTACAACATTATCCCTTGCACTCACTTCTGTTCCGATTTTTCCCCTCCCTCTCTCCATCCCCTCCTCCAGATGGCAAGCAATCCTATACATATTAAATATGTCACAGTATATCCTAAGTACAATATATGTGTGCAGAACTGAAGAGTTCTCTTGTTGCACAGGAAGAATTGGATTCAGAAGGTAAAAATAACCCGGCAAGAAAAACAAAAATGCAAACAGTTTACATTCATTTCCCAGTGTTCTTTCTTGGGGTGTAGCTGCTTCTGTCCATAATTGATCAATTGAAACTGAGTTAGATCTTCTCTTTGTTGAAGAAATCCACTTCCATCAGAATACATCCTCATACCGTGTTGTTGAAGTATATAACGATCTCCTGGTTCTGCTCATTTCACTTAGCATCAGTTCATGTAAGTCTCTCCAAGCGTCTCTGTATTCTTCCTGCTGGTCATTTCTTATAGAACAATAATATTTCATAATATTCATATACCATAATTTACCCAACATTTTCCAATTGATGGGCATCCATTAATTTTCCAGTTTCTAGCCAGGAGGAGCCATTCTCATTTCAGATCAAGCAAAACCAAAAATTGATCTAATTAAAAGATATAAAGAAGGGCACTATATCTTGCTAAAGGATAGCATAGATAATGAAACAATATCAATATTAGACATATATGCACCAAGTGGTGTAGCATCTAAATTCTTAAAAGAGAAATTAAGAGAGCTGCAAGAAGAATTGGACAGCAAAACCATAATAGTGGGAGATCTCAACATTGCACTCTCAGAATTAGATCAATCAAACCACAAAATAAATAAAAAAGAAGTCAAAGAGGTAAATAGAATACTAGAAAAATTAGATAGGATAGGTCTCTGGAGAAAATTAAATGGAGACAGAAAGGAGTACACTTTCTTCTCAGCAATTCATGGAACCTATTTTAAAAAAGAATCTCATTTTAAATATCATCAGGCTGTCGAGCTTTATGTTTACAATTTGGAATAACAAGAGAGGAAGCTAGGAACACAGTAAAAGCCTGTACAGCTTGCCTTCCTTTCCACACTCCTACACTGCCTCCAGGGAAGAATCCTCGTGGTTTGAGACCCAATGAAATTTGGCAAATGGATGTGACCCATTATAAATCTTTTGGTTGCCTGTTTTTTTATCCACATTGTGGTAGACACCTTTTCAGGATTCACTTTTGCAATACCAGTAGCAAAAGAGACAGCCCAAGTGGTCACTGAATTCATTATATAAGTTTTTGCAATCATGGGTGTGCCACAAGAAATAAAAACAGATAATGGACCTGCATATACTTCTAAACATTTTGCACACCTTTGTGCACATTATAAGATATTTTGTACACCACTGGCATACCCTTTAATCCTCAAGGACAGACAATAGTAGAGAGGAAAAACAGAGACATTAAAACTCCTCCAAAAACAAAAGAAAGTGGGAGCCCTACAGGTCTACAGGTAACCCTAGAGAACTTCTAAATCTAGCTCTTTATACTATTAACTTCTTGATTTTTGACAAAGATGCACTGCCTCCAGCAGACAAGTTTTATAACCCACCGGAAGGGCAGTGTCCAGTGCAAGCAGCCCCACTATCTTTAGATAATCGCCAGGTGATGGGGAGAGACCCAGAAAGTGGTGAATGGAAGGGACCAGATAGGCTAACTGCTTGGGGAAGAGGGTTTGCTTGTGTCTCTACAGATGGAGAAGGAATCAGATGGGTGCCAATGAGCTGTATTCGCCTTATCCATCACAGAGAGATGGAGCAGACCCTTGAA
Organism: Antechinus flavipes; assembly: GCF_016432865.1. Lineage (NCBI taxonomy): Eukaryota > Metazoa > Chordata > Mammalia > Dasyuromorphia > Dasyuridae > Antechinus > Antechinus flavipes. The sequence continues at coordinate 70,135,328 of NC_067399.1, forward strand.
ACGAAGGAAAAGACCCAAGACACATTGGGTGGTTCCATCACTGACTGTGCCTACCACTGAAAGAGCATGGAAGTTATGGCATTTGACTCATGGACATTAAAATTTGTTGGACTACAAAACCCTCAGGAATCATTGGAATTCCTGAGACATGAAAAGATTGTTGTAGGACTTCAAAACCCTCAGGTCATTGGATTCTCTTCATGCTGTTCTGGGTCCATTGCTTCCAATGTTCTTCCCATGCTGGGTGGACATGGACAAGTTCTGCATTATACTGGGGTTCAGGGGCTCTATTTGCCTTCTGTAGTTGCATTGGAAGTCTGATAGCTAGTCTTCTGATCCACTGGCTTCTGAACCAGGACAGAGTATCTAAAACTGCTATATTTGGCTGAGTCTTCCAATACATTCCCCGAGTAAATGGAGACCTCTCTTCCCTGGATCCCTGTGCTAGGACACTCTCACTCCTGCTTGATTCAGAAAGACCTTTTCTGAAATTCTTCCAAAATATCTTCTGCTAGAAATTTGTTATGCTCCAAATATTTGTGGGTTCTCCAAAACCTGTTCAGAGGCTTGATTTGGTGTTGATATGAGGAAATCCAGGAAGAATTCTGACAAAAACCTACTCTCTAAAATATTCACTGTGTTTAGTTTCACCATTTTAAAAACATATATAAAATATGTTGTATTAGATAAATTCTGGCTTGACTCATAGTTCTAGATTCAATTGTAGGGTATTTGTTATTGAAATATTTCAGCCTATTCCAAAACCATATCACTTTCAGGTTGAGTTGGCTCATCAGTGAAAATATAAATTGATCAAAGGAAATCATTCTTGAGTCTAGAAGGGTATAGGAGTCTGGATACCTTGGGGAGAGGGATTATACATTTATATATGTGTATTTCTATGCTCCATCACTATGATGATCCCTTAAGAAAATAATTAGGAGGCTTTGGGGAATTGATATTATATTAATGTTTTAGTTTTTCCCCTTTTTCTCACTCTCAGGTGATTTTTGTATTTTTTTCTTATTTTTCCATCCAAAAGTAGAGGTTCAGTTCCCTGGAAAAGTAAGTCTCTGATCACATGTTAATTCAGATATATACAAGATTAAGTAGATCTAAAAATAGATCTGTTGAGACTGTTCTAAAGCATTGTTCATAGAATATGAATAGGGTCAGAAGCACAGATGTGCCATTTGCATATCAGGTAGTTCTAGGTATTAGGATTTAAGACGGATACTCGAAACTGAAGAACATGCCTAGAAGAATAACCAGGAAGGTGATGCTTTTTGACTTCATGCCATATGGGGATCTATTGAAAGAATTTTAGTTGTTTAATTCGAAAAAGGAAGACTAGGGGTTGTCATGAGTATTTGAAGTATTTAAGTTGTCATCAAGCATTTGAAGGTTTGCTATGTGGTAGGATTCAATTTTTCATTTGTCCCCAAAGAGCAGAACCAGAAGTCAATGAAAATTTTAAGATGTTTCACTCAGGCTTTATGTCAAGAAGCACTTTCTAATAGAGGTATTTCACTTGGATGGTTTACCTTGGGAACTGGTGGAAATGAGTCGCTGGAATGTATTTCAGCAAAAGTTGGATGATGACTTGCAGAGAAGATTATTTTAGAAGTACACCTTGGGATGGCTGCTGGGGATCCTTCTAACTTTAAAATTCTGAAATTGTATAAATTTGCTTTCCTAAATTGTCAGTCACTGAGCATATTATAATGTGAATTTTAGTTTTCACTGGAGGGACAATGGTAAAGACATTTATTTTGGAATGAAGAAACTTCATTTTGGTTCTCTTTTCTGACACTTTGCATGTAGTTCCCCTGAAAGTCTCCCCATCTGTAAAAATAAGAAATACATGTACAACTTATCTCAAAGGTTCATTTTCAGAAAAGAATTTACTAAGCTTTAAGGCAGTGTATATCTTAGTTATTATTAATAAATTGGATTTACATTTTAGGTAATCACAATTATAGCAGGGCTGATCATCATAAGATATTGGGGAAGATTTACTTCACTCTGTTTTGGTATGTGAGTATGCTAAATGAAGTTCAAGTTACTGAAACAGATGCTCAACCTAAAGTCATTGGGATAGTCTGACTTGCCAACATCTGTCATCATCTTGTGCCAAATGTTTATTCTAGTCTGCTGAGATCAATGTGGAAGAATGAGCAAAGGAAAAATGAAATAGAGAAATTCAGTAGAGAAAGGATATTTCATATACATATATGTATAAATTTTGTATGTATGTGATTTTTAAATGGGCAAATTTTGTTTCTGCATAAATATTTTAAAAATCTATGTGGAAAAGTATAAATTTATATTTTTAAGTTATTAAAGAAATACCAGTGGCTTCTGTATGAAAGTGTCTTGGACAGAAAATGGTTCTTATTGGTCATCTTTGAAAATCACAATTTCTGCCTCAAAACTACAATGGCTCACATTCTGATTAGTTTCTGTGGCTCTTAACATTTACAAAATTACTTTTATTTCCCTGATTATTCTCATTGTATAGTGAGGAAAACTGGAGGTTAGTAATTTCTACTCAGTTAAAGCTCAGTTCAAATGACACATCCTTTGCAATCATCACCTAAATTTCTCTAAGCCACTAATACCTTAGATTTTCACAAAAACATTTTGTTTCTAAACTTTCTAAAGCATTTATAATATGTAATTTTGAACCATTTATATGTATTTTAATTTTATCTCATTAAGAGATAGTTTTATGAAGGCAGGAATTTTAAACAATTTTTGTATTATATTCAGTACTTGACACAGAGGTATAACATATTCAAAAATTAATGATTTTTTAACATTGAATGATTGGATGAATCAGGATTTTTAAATGAAAAGTATATGATAGAGCCAAGAATTATACCTAAATATTCACATTTTTTCTCATAAGCTATCTTCTATTTATTTCCCATTTTATTATTACAATATATAACATGAAGTTAAAGCAGCTTATAATTTATTTTAAAAATAAATCATCATAAATGCAACATTCTTCAACTCATTAAATATCACATATGGAGGGAATCTTAGATCTTAGAGATTATTTGATCGAGGTATCTCTAAAGTGAGAATCTCATTCCTTCTGGTGGGCTATGCTATCACCCCAAGAGAAAAACAGTCAAATGATGGGAATATTGTACCCTCACCAGTTTGTTTCCAACACAACCCCATCCCTTCTTCATCTATTGTTGCTTAACAAGATCTTATGACTCAGTTGATGTATATAGATGTATAAAGGGAAGTGTTCCCATATTCTGAAGTTCTTTGCTGCTATTAGGTTGAATTTGAATAGAGATAAGGGAAAGAATTTATGGTAATTCCTCCAGTATTCCTGTAGAAAACACCTTCCAACAAAAGGATTGGCCTAAGTCTAGCCCATTTTACCAAAAGGTTAGATAATGCAAAAGCCAAGATGAAATGTAAAATTTTTGATTAGCAAAATAAGTAGCTTTATGTTTTAAAGAAATTTAAATAGAAATTTTAAATTAAGTTTCTGAATCTCATTGTATGTTTTCCTCTCATTGAACACTGAACTTTTCATCTTAGCATTTTGTGTATGTATTTGTGTGTCTAGGCCAAAAAACAAAACAAAACAAAACAAAACAAAAAACAAAACAAAACAAAACAAAAACTACCATTCTATTTTTTTTTTCCCCTGAGGCAATTGGGGTTAAGTGACTTGCCCAGGGTCATACAGCTAGGAAGTGTTAAAGTGTGAGAAGTCAAATTTGAACTCAGGTTCTTCAGGACTGATGCTCTATCCACTGCACCACCTAGCTGCCCCTACAATTCTATTCTTGATTTTTTTTTTTTTTTTGCACCCTGAGTATCTAATAGTGCCCATTTTAAGGAGACCCTAAACATTAGCTAAAATCTAAGCTTTTTATTCATAGGGTCCTGTGATGAGAAGAGAGAACATAGACCTGTTATAATTGGAGGCCTTGATTCTCTAGAACTGAACTCAGTTGAACTACATATAACATCTAGGAGAGAGAGAGAAAGAGAGAGTATGCACAGTACTTCAACCTTTTGTGAATTAGTAGCAATTCTTTAGGTGTAGGTAGACAGATATTTAGAATATATTTTTTATTTATTTGTTATTATACTGAGAGGTATACATACAACAAAATAAAACAAAAAATAAAACCCTCAAACACTGATATAGACAAGAGAATCTCTGTACTATGAATTATTCCCAATCTATAGTTCCCCCATATATTGAATGGCAATGAAGACTATTGTCTTCAGATGTCTAAAATTAGTGAAATTAGTGAAATTCTTGGATCTAGAGAATCCATGAGTCACACTTTATATTAATACAATCCATAGAATTCTCACTTCAGTAGCAGAAGCATTCTACACTAATATAACTTGGTTCATGGAAATCATGTGAGTTATGGGAGGTCTTTATCACTGCTAAAATTTGTGATGATGTCAATGTATCACTTATTGCTTTTCCTTCTCAATACTTGCCTTTCTAATCTAAAGAAACCTCTACTATCAAGCCTACTCTCCTGATTTGACTCCCTGGTCCAGACTAGCTACACACACACACATACACACACACACACACACACACACACACACACACACACACTCAATCAATTTTAAAGATTCTTTTCTTTTTAAATTTTGAGTTCCAACTTTTCAACCCCTCCCCACTTACTTGAGAAGGTAAGCAATATGGTACCCATTAAATATGTGAAATGATGCAAAACATTTTTATATTAGGCATATTACAAAAAAGGCAAACCAGTAAAAAAAAGCTATAAACATTTATTCTTCAATATGCATTCAGAGTTCATCAATTCTCTCTTTGAAAGTGCCTAACATTTTTTCATCCTGTAGAAGTGTTTTGGATCATTGTGTTGCTTAGAGTAGCCAAGTCTTTCAAAGTTGATCATCATTAAAATATTGTTGTTAGTATGCATAATAATCTCCTGATTCTTCTTGCTTCATTTTGTTTCAATTCATATAAGTCTTGATTTTTTTTTTCTGAAACCATTTCCCCTGTCATTTCTTATAATGCAGTAGTATTTCATCACAATTATATGCCAAAACTTTTTCAACCATTCTCTAATTGATGAGCATCCCATCCATTTCCAATTCTTTGCTACCATAAAAAGATTTGTTGTAAATATCTTTGAAGAAATAGAAGAATTTTTTCATCTTGCTAGGTCAAAGTATATGCCCAGTTTTATATTACTTTGAACCTAATTCCAAATGCTCTCCAAAAGATTTAGACCACTTCAGTATTCCACCAACAGTTTATTAATAATTTCCCTCATCTCCAGCAGTATTTGCCATTTCTGATAGGCATGAGATGATACCTCTAAGTTATCTTAACTTGCATTTCTCTAATCAATAGTGATTGAGAATATTTTTTCAAATAACGATGTATAGTTTGGATATTTTCTTCTTTAAACTGATTTCATAAACTTTCTCCATTTATATAAGTTGCCTCAGGCCAGAAAAAAATCTCACCTTGACCTTTTGTTGATGTTGTCGATCCAAAATTTGATTTGAGTTGTTTTGAAGTTCTTTGGATAGGAATATTGGTAGAATTCAGCTAGTTGCTGTCGCTAATCCATAAACTTGACTATGTCCCCAAAGGAGATTTTAATAAAGGGCTAAATGTGCTTTTGTTTCATTCAACTTATTCTCTGGACTTTACCATTTCCTTGCCAGCTGTATCCTTACTCTGGAAAACTCACTTTTCTGATTGGCAACTGCACAGATATCTATTACAGGAGGTTTTTTGGCCATGTTCAATTTCATTGATATCTAGACTTATTCTCTACTTTAATTCTCTCCCTGTCTCTGTCTCTTTCTCTTTCTCTGTGTCTCTGTCTCTGTCTCTGTCTGTCTCTGTCTCTGTCGCTCTCTCTCTGTATCTGTCTCACTCTGTTTCTCTGTCTCTGTCTCTCTCTCTGTCTCTGTCTCTGTCTCTCTCTCATATTTCTCTGGGCCACAGAGAGAATCTATAATCCCTTCATTTTTGCTAAAAATTCTTTGAATCTTAAAATTCACAATATGGAGACATTTCTAACATTCTGTTTTGATTTTTTAATATGTAACGCATTTCAATTATCTGTTAAATGCTATATTTTATTAATGCAGGAAGATATGTGAAATTATGTAATTACACTTATACATGTACATTGAAAATATACATTTTTCAACACACCATTAAGCACCTACTACACACAAAACTGCTATACTATACGCTGAAGATAGAAGCAGAACCAAAATATTTCCTGTACTCACATATAAGTGGATGATTGTATATGAGGCATTAATAGTTGATCAGATCAGGAAATCCTTCCTGAGGAGGCTGTATCTGATTTCAGATTTTTGAGAGAAAGTACAAAGGAATAGGTACAAAGAGAGTCCATTCCAGGAGTGAGAGACAGACTTTGCAAAGATGTAGAGACAAGAGATGAAATGTTATATGTGAGGAATTAAATCAACAGTTTAGTAGAGTGATATGATGCATGGAGAAAAAATTAAGATACAAAACAATGTATGTGCACTAAGAAGATACAAGCTACATTTTTGTCTGATGAAGAGTAACATCCATTTCCAGTAGTGAATACTTCCTGAAAGAAGTTACCTCTGGGTTAGAAAGAATGCTAAGGAATTAAATAGGCGGGGGGAGGGAAATGAATACCAAGAATAAATAATAATGTGAGCAAAGGCGTAGTGGCAGAAAAAGTAAGGGGCAGCAAAGAATTCATTTTGTGTGCAATGAAAAATATAAAGTCAAGGAGTGTCATGAGATAAAAATAGGAATGTAGGATGGATATAGACTGTGTTACTTACTGAATTTTCATTTAAAGAATATGGACTTTATTTACCAAATAAAAGGGAATCATTGAGAAGTTTTTGATTGACTTGAGGAGTGACAGGACTTGAATCTTTGTTTAAGGTTATTCCAACAAAATCTTTAATTTCTTGATTTAGCTGATTTTGCCATTCATTGTATTGAGGTTTTCAAGAGGCCATTTAAAAAAATTTTTTTTAAAAAAATAATTTTTTTAAATTTTTAAAATATAAGCAAAGATAGTTTTTTACATTAACTCTTCCAGAATCCTCTGTTCCAAAATTTTTTTCTGTTCCTTTTCCCCTTTCTCCTCCCCTAGACAGCAACCTCCAATACAGGTAAAACATATGGAAATTCTTCTAAATATTTTCACATTTATCATGTTGCACAAGAAAAATCAGATCAAAAAAAGAAAAAATGGGAAGTAAATAAAAGACAAGCAAACAACAACAAAAAAGGTGAAAACAGTATGCTGTGATCCAAATTTGGTCCCCATATTTCTCTTTCTGGATGCATATGGCTCTTTCTATCACAAATCTATTGGAATTGGCCTGAAAACGTCATTGTTATTAAGAACCAAGTCCATCAGAGTTGATCATCACATGATCTGCTTGTTGCTGTATACAATGTTCTCTTGGTTCTACTAACTTCACTTACCATGAGTTCATGTAACTTTCTCCAGGCTTTTACAAAATCATCCTGTTGATTGCTTCTTATTGAACAGTAAGTTGTAGTTTATATAGTTTCTTACAGCACAATATTTACATTCACATACCATAACTTATTCAGCCATTACTCAACTGATGGGCATCCATTCAAGTTTCCGGTTACTTGTCACTACAAAAAGGGCCGCTACATACATTTTTGCACATATGGGTCCTTCAAAAGGCCATTCTTGTACTTTCTAGTTGTTTTGTTTCTCACTGTCTACTTGACAGATTAATGGCTTTACAAACATTAGGTTTTGAATCAAAACAAAAATTTATATTTGAAAGTAGGATGTGACTTGGTAAGGAATACAGTGGGAAAAAATCATCCACTAAAGAGACAGAAGTTTTTGTTCAGTCATTTCTTTAATATCTGACTTTGTGACCCCACTTGGAGTTTTCTTGAGATGATTTGTCATTTCTTTTACAAAGGAGGGAACTGAGGTGAACAAAATTAAATGATACTCCCTGTGTCACAAAACCAGTAAGTTGTCTGAGACAGGATTTGAATTCAGATTTTCCTGACTCTGGATTTGATTCTCTATCCATTGTGACATTTAGCTGCCCTAGAATTGGAGGACCTTTGTTTAATCCTGCCTCTGACAGTACAAGCACTACTATCCCTGAACTTCAGTTTCCTCACTTATAAAATGTAGGGGATATAGTAGATAGCATTTGAAGTCCCTTAAATATTTAAATCTTTGCTCTTATCCTTTCATTCTCAATTTCTCTCTATGCCTCAGTTTTTTCATCTGTAAAATTAGGAATATGGCTGAAGTAATCACCTAAGATATTTTTTAAGCTTTAAATCTATAATCCTGGTAATTTATACTTTTATATGATGATAGATATATTATTTATTCAACCTATTTGTTCTTTCTACTAATTCAACCCAAAATTCATCCACATGCCTTTATCATTTCTCACGCTAAGTAATATTGGAAAATAAAAAATTGGTTTTGGGAAAAACAAATAAACAGCATTGTAGTTCACAAAAACACTTCTGAGGTTTGTGAGTTTATGAACATCCTCTGATGAAAAGCACTTGCATTTTGCTGAATCTGATCCAGTTATCTCTAACACAAATGAGGTTTGTTAAAATGTAATCTTGCTTAAGCCTTATCAAGCCTTTCTTTTACAATATCTAAAAAAGCTGCTCTTTGCCCCTAATATTTATTAAAAATGTTATCTATATTTTAAAAGAAATGTTCTGTAGTCATAAACTCAATGAGCATTAACAATGTGTTAAGGTCATGGCAGATTAGCTAGGATTTAATGTAATTTGATGTTTGACAGTGATAATGTAATGTTAAGTATTAGGACACTGCTTATTAAACAAAAGTTTTTTTTTTATTTGAAAGGTTTATTAAAAATATATGTCAGTGAACTATGAAATAAGTCTGGTGAATATTAAATATTCTGGGTTAAAAAAACTCAAAACACTTTAATATTTTTATACAAATAATCACTAACTCTGTAACTACTCTTAATCTTCTAACCATTTGTCATTTATGCAATTAATTGACATAGTAGATAAAGTGACAAATTTAGAATCAGGAAGACCAGAGTTCAAATCTATCTTCAGAAGATTTTTTTTGCTATGTAACTTGGGGCAAAATATTTAATCTATTTTAGTCCAAATTTCTTTATCTTTAAAATGGAGATAGTAATAGTTGTTATCCTTTATTCTATAGAAGACCAAAATGACATCATCATATTGGAAACATTGTACAGGATATTCTGCTAAGGCTGATCAGACCATTAAGAGATTAGAAGCTTCCACCAGAGATTAGAACCAAATAGTCTACATTTCAACCACAAGTTGAAATCTCTAGCTGCTATGGTAAGTAGGTCAGGATTGGATGAAGCAGACAATTTTTAGGGCACCATTTCTAGCCCCTTCTTTAACTCTAGCAGCTGAGCAGTGTGATCCTTCAAGAAGGCTGCTCAGATACCCAGAATACTGCTGAATCTTACTGCTACCTCAGTTCAGTTAGAAGTTCACTTGGGCTGACTATGTGTAGAGTTGTGACTTCAGTTTCCTATGTATCTATACCTGCTGTCTTGTCAATTTGTCTAAATTGAAGGTTTGAAGAAAATAGGTATGTATGGATATCTTTTGATTCATATATAAGTTGGATTTAAGTGAGGTAGAATTGGGACGGTTTTCCTCTCTCTTCAAAATCATTGAAATCCAGTGACAAGACAAAGTCAAGGTGACTGGTGATGGTGTGAGACGCAGTGGATGACCTTAGCATCTTTGATGTTTGATTAAGTTCTAAGCACCTTCTTTAGCCAACTTCATGAATGTTGGACACATTGTTCTTCATCCATTTCATCAGGAGAAGTCTTCACATACTTGAGGTAGATACTCCCTAATTCATTGAAAAATGTGTTCCAATATTTTGAAAGTGTTTTGCAAAATGCAACACTCTATATAAATGCTTGATAATAATGAATCATGTTATCCTATTTTTGAAAAGGGTTTATATCCCAACTAGCCTAAACACTTTTATAACAGGACCAATCAGTAGTTATCCAACATTTGCTTGAACCTTATAAATAATGGAATCTGGACATTTGTATTGAAGAAAACCCAGAAAGACTCTGAAACTTTGCATTTAGACAAAAGATATGGTGTCCAGACCAGAGTTTGTAAGACAATGCATAATTCTCTCACAAAAGATATCAAATTGGGATTCAAAAATTAAACCAAGAAAACAGTCATAAAGGAATAACTAGGGATCACACTACTAATGATGGCATGATGGCCTTGTTTGTAAACATTCCTGGAGCAAACTGCTTCACATATTACCCAAAGACTCTGGCAGTTTTTGAAGACAATAGTATTTAATAGATTCAAATAATAGAGACAAATATAGATAAATATTCCACATTTTTAAAAAATCGAATCTGATCCCAAAATAAAGCTCAATTCTAGAAGTAAAGTAATAGAAATAAGTATATAAAAGAAAAGATAGTAAAGTATGGTAGAGAAATATGAAAACAGAAATTATTAAGACACACACCCAGAAAAGAATAATTCTATATAATTTATAAGTAAATCCTCAAAAGAAATCACAGATTTGAAATTATTTCTGCTAGAATTCCTGATGTAAATGACAACATAAATTAAATGAAATCTTTGGAAGAAAATAAAAAAGAAAGTAAATTAGGGTTCTGAGCTAAATATTAGAAGAAAATAGGTTTCAATACAGAAAGTACAAAACTCACCTCAAACACCATGAAAATGTATCTGTAATTCAGAAAGACCAAAAACTCCATAACACAAAAGTAATTCTAGAACAAAATCTGGGGAGGATTCTGGTAATATGGCAGAATATGTTGGAAAATTTCAAATTCTTCAGATTTTCCCCACAAATAGAACACATTTGCACCTCAGAGCAAACATAGACTGATGAAAAATCAAGAAAAATTGGGGAAGAACAGATGTCCTCTAGGAACATCCCAAGAAGATCTGAAGAAAGTCATCAGGCTAGGGATTAACCCCTATGAAATGCAAACACTTTTGCTGAACTAGCTCCACAGAAACATCAAGTGGAGAATCTTTGGGTGATCTGGGTGTTGCTGGAGCCTCAGCAGGAAGCATAGAAACATTCACCTCCTGGATTGTTTGTGGAAGAGGGAGGTCTGTGTCTGGGAAGACTGAATGATTCTTGGCTCAATAGGAACACCAGGCCCAGCTGTGCTGCAGAGACATGGTCCTGGGTGAAAAGGAACCAGCATCTGGTGGGTGCAGAAGGATGTGAGGGCACCTGCTGGAGGGTAAAGCTTTTGGCTTGGGGTTTTTGGTCAGAGGGAAGAGCTGAAGTGAAGCTAGAACAAAATCAAAAGTCTAAAAACAAGACAATGAGAGATGTCATTAAAAATGTACATGTAAATTAGGTCAAGGAAACATCATTTTGAAATCTGCGCAATATTTTATCAAGAAATCATGATGAAAACTTTTCAGACCCATTAGAACTGTAGCAAAAGTAAAAGTAGAAAGATGCCAATAGTCATCATTTGAATGAAGTCCTAACATGAAAACTTCCAGGAATTTCATAATAAAAATCCAAAGTTTTTATATCAAAGAAATAATTCTTCCTGAATTCTTCCAGTTCATAAAAGACATGTCAATAACTTCTATAAAAGATAATTTGGAATACAATATTGCAGAAGGCAAAAAAATTAATTTTATAACAAAGAATAACTTACCAAGAAAATCTGAGTATGGCATTATAGGAGGAAAATGGAGCTTTAAGGAAATTAATTTCCTCATATACCTTTAAAATATTGAATAGTTTCTTTTCCCCAATTGCATGTGAAATAGTTTTTAACCTTTGTTTTTAAGACTTTGAGTTACCAGTTCTCCCCCTTCCTCCTTTACCCCTTATCACTTGAAAAGACACATAGGAAATTATGTAAAACATTTCCATAAAAGTCATGTTGTGAATGAAAACATAGCTTCCTCTCCCCCAAAAATAAACCTTCCAGAAATAAAAATATCCTCATATTCCTGATGGACAAAACAGAAATTAGTAGATTCTTTGAAATGAAAATACAACAATTAAGGGAAATAATGAAAGAAAAATTCATGTGAATAATTGGAAGGGAATTCATCTATACAATGATAAAATATTTATATTCCAATTTAAAAAGAAAAAAAACAAGTTAGCCCCCAGAATCCTAACATCTTCAATGGTCAGAGATGGACTATAACAGAAATCCAGGAATAAATTGTGATAAACTCTAATAATCTTAAAAGGGTAAAGAAAAAGGAAGGACCAAGAAATACATTAAGGAGTAAAGGAATATTGGGGTAATTTACTATTTTATATAACCCAAGAAATTGAAAAGACTATTTACCATCCAAACATGGAAAAAAAGAATGGGTAGAACAGGATAATGACAAACCTCACTTTCATGTAAAATGAACAGAGAAGTGCTGTATGTTCATTGTAATTTGGACAGACCAAAAATGCCATAAGACAAAAACATGAGCTTACACACACACATTATTGTGGAAATTCAGTAGGGAATAAATTAAGTAAAAGGAGAAGATTCAGGCAGAATTAGTCATAAGCAACATAATCCATCTTTAGAATCAAAGATATAAAAGAGAAATAAAAATAAAATAAAGGTTTAAAATTCTGGAATAGAGGACGGGACAAGAAAAGAAAAATATGAGTAGAGGAATGAAAGTAAATTGTAGTAAATATAGATTACTAGTGGTGTATACAATTTGTTCAACACTTTCATTTTTATAAAGAAGGTGGCAGAAAGAAGGAAGATTACAAAATTAAAAATCAAGATTATGAATATGAATGAAATCAATCATAAAAGGGAAGAAGATATTAGAACAGTTTAAAAGTTGTTTAAAAGAGCAATTTGTTGTGTAAATTCACTGGAACAGGAATATTCATACCTAATTAAAATAAGGGGCTGTAGCAAAATTTATGACACTTCAAGAAAACTTAAACAAGCAAATGTGGTAATCAAGATCTCAGATAAGGCAATAAAAATAGATATGACATTATTTTTAAAGGCACCTTAAACAATTTTGAATACATACATATGTATGCATGCATTTGTGCAAAAACAGAAAGATATGGATAGATAGATATTGAATGACAACATGTAAATATTTAAAAGAAAAGTTAATCATTTTAAAGAAAGAAATGAAAAAAAAAACCCTCAAATAGTTGTAGATTTCATTATATCTCATTCTCACCTGGAATTAAATAGATATTAAAAAAAAAAAAAACTGAATAGAATTTTAGAAATGTCATGTATGATTGTTTTCTGGTATTTAATGAATGTGACAAAAATGATTGCATATATTTGTAAACTTTGCATTGCATGTGTATAAAAATGATGTATCAGAGTAGTAAAAATATCACAAGCTAAATGCAGACTGTATATCAGAAATATTGAACATATTCTTTACTGAAAAGAGACCAATAAAATCATTAAAGGGCCTTTGGAAAAGGGATTAAAATAATTTTTAAGTTAAAAAAAAAAACATACTAAAGAATTCAAGAACCAAAACACAGAGATATGATTGAATTGTTCTTTGATAAAAAATGATACAACATACAAAAGCCTGAAGGAAAAATTTTGTTGTTGTTAAGAATTTTATCAACAAAAGCTTGAAGCACAGATTAATAACGTGGTCACAATAAAAAAATGAGCAAAAAAAAAAACCTTCAAAAATCCAACTTTTAAAAAATCTCAAATAGAAAATTTGAAAATCAAATAAAATATATTGTTATAATTGAATAAAATCAATTGAATGGATTTTTTTCTCAAAAAAAGGCTTTTAAAGTTAAAAAAAGGAACAAGTGAAATCATTGTAGACCATTTAAAATTTTTGAATTATATGCAGCATGCTGACAATTTAAATGAAATAGATGAAATGTATATAAAATTTTTAAAATATTTCACATCAAAAGAAGAAAAAAATATTTTCCTAATCTAATTTGAAAGTGAACAAGCCATAAAATCTATCCTCAGAGTGGGGATGAAGAACTGCCAATATTGTTTATGCATTAGTTATATCAATCAGTTAATGAAAAATTAATTATAATATTTGTTTCCAAAAGAGAAAAATTAAAATTACTCATACAATCAAATCAAATGATTCTCTCGATGCTTTCAGAAATTGTTTTTACAAAATAAAGGGGAATTTTCCATCACAAACATTAAAAAAGTATAATCAGTGGACCTTTTGTTATTATAACTTACAATACTTATAAAACATTAAGACCTAGCATTTTGCTTAATGAAAATAAAGTGTTTTTCATTCTAATAACATCAGAGTAAAAACAAACAAAAAATATACAATATGAATTCCATCATTTAACATATTCTTAAAATTCTTGCTGTACCCATATATCTAGAAAAAAGTATTTGATGGAATAAGTATAAGCAAAGAAGAAACACAATTATCATTTTTACAGATGATATTATATGCATAGAGAACTAATCAAAATTAAATAAAAACTTATGTGAAAAAATAATTTCAGCAAGAGAGCAACAGATAAAACTACTTCCTCTAAAATTATTACCTATTCTATGCATTATCAAAAACAATCCAGTAGGAATAAATTAAAGAGAAATTAAAATAATTATAAAATATATAAAATGCTTGGGTCAGGTAGGTAATGCAATAGATAGTGCCAGGCTTAGAGTCAGGAAGGCTTATCTTCCTGAGTTCAAAACTGACTTCAGATATTTACTAGCTGTGTGACCTGTCACTTAATTCTGCCTCAGTTTGCTCATCTGTAAAATGAAATGGAAAAGGAAATAGCAAACTACTCCAATGTCTCTGCAAATAAATCCCCCTATGGTGTTACTAAAAGTTGGATATGACAGAATAACTAAAATAAAATACTTAGATGTTCATGTAATCAAGAATATGACTACAAAATACTCTTTATAGAAAGAAAAATGCTAAATAACCAGTGTAGTATTCATTTTTCATGATTAGATTTTACCAATCTAATAAAAATGTGAATACTATTTAAATTAGTATACTTATTTAGTGACAGGGTATGTAGGGTACTTTGGAAGGACTAGCACCTCTGGCATGAGAGCTTGCTTCTGACTCCCAGAAAATGTAGCATACACAAGTGCACTTGGTAAAACCATCTTGGCAAGTGAGTTAAACCACATCCCTGAATGAGTTAGAGAAATGGCTCCTCAATCCTGTGAAGATTTCCCCTAATAGAATAGGCAGTTGAAAATAATTTATTCCAATGCCCAAGAAGTCAGATGAAGCAGTTGCTATGGAGTTCTTAGAGTTTAGTAAGACATACAAACCATCAAGGTCATCTACCGCATTCCAGATCCTCATTAGCAGTTGGCTTGAGTTTTCTCTTGTCCTTGATCTTTGTTGATTCTGGAAGAGAGAGTGAGGCTGATGACTGTGAAATTCTGCCTCACTGGAATCCAATTCATTTGCAAATCAAGACATCACCAGTGATAACATTGGGCTTGGAAAATGAAGGATGAACAACATCTAGCAAAACTACTACTAGTTCTATATGAAAAAGAGAAGAGAAAAAGAACATTATATATGTGTGTGTGTATGTGTGTATTTATTTGTTATATAATGTCAACTCTTTGTACTGAAGTTTAAAAAAAAAAATTGGAAACAAAGGAAGACTGTAATGGGCCAGAACTCTGAAATAAGGATTCTTATAAAGTGTTAACTCAGTGGAATTGATAAGACAATGGTTATCTAGTTTAGCATGGTGATTAATAGTTCTTTAGTTCAGTACTTGTACTTAGTACTTAATATAGTTCTACAAGATTGATACCTATTCTACAAGATTGACACCTACTATGATATAATTATAATAGAGTATATAAGCTGGGACAAACTCAGTCAGAGACATTCACTCCATTTCCCAATGCATTGGTGACTGGCCTGTCCTCCTGCTTCCCCCACTGAACCAAGACCAGTATGAAGGACCTGCAGAAAGCTAGCCAAGCCCCAAGCAAAGAGACAATAAAGAATTTGGACTTTATCCCTGGTTATTTTCATGGTGATTATTCTGCTGAAATGAAGGCTGGTCCAAGGACATCCCGAAAACTAACCAGAATACTATAGAAGACTGTTTATAAATTGAGGAA
Source organism: Antechinus flavipes (assembly GCF_016432865.1). Taxonomy (NCBI): domain Eukaryota; kingdom Metazoa; phylum Chordata; class Mammalia; order Dasyuromorphia; family Dasyuridae; genus Antechinus; species Antechinus flavipes. The sequence goes on from NC_067399.1 coordinate 70,151,519, forward strand.
TGATATAACTGTTTACAGAATATGACTTTAGAGGATGGATTATGAAGCATGTCCTCCTGATAGAAGAGTGATACATCCAGCTTGAAGAATAAGATACACATTTTTGGAAATGGCAAATGTGAGCTTTTGATTTTCTTGATTGTGCTTATTTTATTTTTTTATTATAGCTTTTTATATATAAAATTTATGCGTGGGTAATTTTTCAACATTTACCCTTGCAAAAATTTCTGTTCCAACTTTTCCCTTCCTTTCCCCCCACCCTCTCCCCTAGATGCCAGGTAGTCCCATATATGTTAAATATTTTAAAGTATATGTTAAATGCAATATATGCATACATATTTATATAGTTATCTTGTTGCACAGGAAAGGTAGGATTTAGAAAGAAGGTAAAAATAATCTGATAAGAAAAAAAAATGTAAGCGAACAGTAAAAGAAAGGGTAGGAATGTTATGCTTGGTCCATACTCATTTCCCAGTGTTCTTTCTCTGGGTGTAGCTGGTTCTATTCATTACAGATCAATAGGAACTCATTTGGATCCTCTCATTGTTGAAGAGAGCCATGTCCATCAGAATTGATCATCATGTAATATTGTTGTTGAAGTGTATAATGATTTGGTTCTTCTCATTTCACTTAGCATCAGTTCGTGTATGTCTCTCCAAGCCTCTCTGTATTCATTCTGCTGGTCAATAGAACAATAATATTCCCTAACATTCATATACCACAATTTATTCAGCCATTCTCTAATTGGTGGGCATCCCTTCAAGTTCCAGTTTCTAGCACTATGGAAAAGGCTGCCAAAAATATTTTTGCATATACAGGTTCCTTTCCCTTCTTTAATATTTCTTTGGGATATAAGCCCAATAGTAACACTGCTGGATCAAAGGGTATACCCAGTTTGATAACTTTCTGAGTATAGTTCCAAATTGCTTTCCAGAATCGTTGGATTTGTTCACAACTCCACCAACAATGCATCAGTTTCCCAGTTTTCCCACAAGCCCTCCAACATTCATCATTATCTTTTCACCTTAGTCAATCTGAGAGGTGTGCAGTGGTATCTCAGAGTTGTCTTAATTTGAATTTCTCTGCTCAACAATGATTTAGAGTACCTTTTAGTATTACTAGAAATAGTTTCAATTTCTTCATCCAAAAATTGTCGCTTCATATCCTTTGACCATTTATCAATTGGAGAATGGCTTGATTTCTTATAAATTAGAGTCAGTTCTCTATATATTTTGGAGATGAGGCCTTTATCAGAACTTTTAGCTGTAAAAATGTTTTCCCAGTTTATTGCTTCCCTTCTAATCCTGTCCACATTAGTTTTATTTGTAGAAAAGTTTTTTTTAACTTAATATAATCAAAATTTTCTATTTTGTGACCAATAATGACCTCTAGTTCTTCTTTGATCACAAATTCCTTCCTCCTCCACAGCTCTGAGAGGTAAACAATACTATGTTCCTCTAATTTATTTATAATCTCATTCTTTATGCCTAGATCATGAACCTATTTTGATCTTATCTTACTTTATGGTGTTACGTATGGGTCAAGGCTAGTTTCTGTCATACTAATTTCCAATTTCCCCAGCAATTTTTGTCAAATAAAGAATTCTTATTCCAAAGGTTGTGGTCTTTGGGTTTGCTATAGCTATTGACTATTTTGTCCTGTGAATCTAACCTATGCCACTGATCAACCAGTCTATTTTTTAGCTAATACCAAATGGTTTTGGTGACCACTGCTTTATAATATAGTTTTAGATCTGGTACAGCTAGACCACCTTCATTTGTTTTGTTTGTTTGTTTGTTTTTAATTAATTCCCTTGAAATTCTTGGCTTTTTGTTGTTTCAGATGAATTTTGTTATTATTTTTTCGAGGTCAGTAAAATAGTTTCTTGGGAGTTTAATTCTTGGTATAGCACTAAATAAATAGATTAGTTTAGGTAGTATTGTCATCTTTGTATATTTGCTCACCCTATCTAGGAGCACTTAATATTTTTCCATTTGTTTAGATCTGACTTTGTGTGGAAAGTGTTTTGTAGTTTTGCTCATATAATTCCTGATTTTCCCTTGACAGATAGATTCCCAAATATTCTATACTATTGACAGTTATTTTAAATGGAATTTCTCTTTGTATCTCTTGCTGTTGGATCTTTTTAGTGATGTACAAAAATGCTGATGATTTATATGGATTTATTTTGTATCCTGCAGTTTTGCTAAAGTTGTGAATTATTTATAATAGCTCTTAAGTAGAATCTCTGGGGTTCTATAAGTATACCAGCATATCACCTATAAAGAGTGATAATTTGGTTTCCTCATTACCTACTTTAATTCCTTTAATTTCTTTTTCATCTCTTATTGCTGAAGCTAGGATTTCTAATAGAATATTGAATAATGATGGTGACAGTGGGCAACCTTGTTTCACTCCTGATTTTACTAGGAATGGTTCCAGTTTATCACCATTACATAATGATGCTTACTGATGGTTTTAAACAGATGCTGTTGACTATTTTAAGGAAAAGTCCATATATTTCTATACTCTCTAGTGTTTTTAATAGGAATGGGTGTTGGATTTTATCAAATGTTTTTTCTGCATCTATTAAGATAATTATATGATTCTTATTAATTTGGTTATTGATATAGTCAATTATGCTAGTAGTTTTCCTAATATTGAACCAGCCCTGCATTCCTAATATAAATCCTACTTGGTTGTGGTGTATTATCCTAGAGATGATTTTCTGTAACCTTTTTGCTAAGATTTTATTTAAGATTTTTGCATTGATGCTCATTAGGGAGATTGGGCTATAATTTTCTTTCTCTGTTTTTGTCCAACCTGGTTTAGGTATCAGTACCATTTCTTGTCATGAAAGGAATTTGATAGGACACATTCATTCCCTATTTTTTCAAATATAACATTGGCGTTAATTGTTCTTTCAATGTTTAATAGAATTCCCATGTAAATCCATCTGGTCCTGAGGATTTTTTTTTTTAGGGATTTGGTTAATAACTTGTTCTATCTCTTTTTCTAAAATGGGACTATTTAACCAATTTACTTCTTCCTTTGTTAATTTGGGCAACCTATATTTTTGAAGGTATTCATCCATTTCATTTAAGTTATCAAATTTATTGGCATAAAGTTGGGCAAAGTAATCCCTAATTATTGCCCTAATTTCATCTTCATTAGTGGAAATTTCTCCCTTTCCATTCTTAAGACTGACAATTTGATTTTCCTCTTTTTCTGACCAAATTTACCAAGGGTTTATCTATTTTGTTGGTTTTTTCATAAAAACAGCTCTTAGTTTTATTTACTAATTCAATTTTTTTTTACTTTCACTTTTATTGATCTCTCCTTCTATTTTTTAAAATTTCAAGTTTAGTTTTTATGGGGGGGGGGTTTAATTTGCTCTTTTCCAGCTTTTTTACTTGTAAATCCAATTCGTTGATTTTCTCTTTATTTTATGCAAGTAAGCCTCTAAAGATATAAAATTTCCCCTTTTATTACCACCTTGGCTGCATCCCACACATTTTGGTATGATGTCTCATTGTTATAATTCTCTTGGGTGAAATCATTAATTATGTCTATGATTTGCTTTTTCACTCAATCATTCTTTAAGATGAGAGTATTGAGATTATTTAGTTTCCAATTACTTTTTGGCCTATTTTCCTCTGGCTTTTTATTGAATTTAATTTTTATTGCATCATGATCTGAGAGATCATGCATCCTGAGAAGGATGCATTTACTATTTCTCCCTTTCTACATTTGAATTTGAAGTCTTTATATCCTAATATATGGTCAATTTTTATATAGGTTCCATGAACTGCTGAGAAGAAAGTGTTTTTCTTTCTGTCTCCATTCAGCTTTCTCCAAAGATTTATCATACCTAACTTTTCTTTTCTAGTGTTCTATTCACCTCTTTGACTTTTTTTTTATTTATTTTGTGATTTGATTGATCTAGTTCTGAGAGTGCAAGGTTGAGATCTTCCACTATTATAGATTTGTGGTCTATTTCTTCTTGCAGCTCTCTTAACTTCTCCTTTAGGAATTTAGATGCTATACCACTTGTATATATATTTTTTATTTTTAAATTTATTTTTAAATATATAATATATATATTTAGTATTGCTATTGCTTCATTATCTATGCTACCCTTTAGCAAGATATAGTGCCCTTCCTTATCTCTTTTAATTAGATCAATTTTTGCTTTTGTTTGATCTGAAATCAGGATGGCTACCCCTGCTTTTTAGATTTCACCTGAAGCATAGTAGATTCTGCTCCAGCCTTTTACCTTTACTCTGTATGTATCACCCTGCTTCAAGTGTGTTTCCTATAAACAACATATTGTAGGATTCTGACTTTTAATCCGGTCTGCTATCTGCCTCTGCTTTATGGGGGAGTTTGCCCCATTCACATTTATGGTTAAAGCTACTAATTCTGTATTTCCTGCCATCTTATTATCCCCAATTTATGCTTTTCTCTTTCCTTTCCCTCTTACTCCCTCCCCAGTATTAGACTTATGAACACTACTTGCCTCATGCAGCCCTCCCTCTTTAGCATCCTTTTCTCCCCCTTGATATCCCTCCTCTTTTCTTAAACTTTTTCTTTAATTTCTGTATTCCCTTCTATTTGCCCTAACCCCTCCCTTTTTGTTTTTGCCCTCCCACTTTTCAATGAGGTGGGAGAAGTTTCTATGTAAACCAAATATGTCTAATACTTTTTCTTTGGAACAAATATGATGAGAGTTAAGATTCACACTATGTTCATCCCCCTCCCTTCATTCTTTCAGATATAATAGATTTCCTTTGTCTCTTCCTGAGATGTAATTTCCTTCTTTTTAACTCCACTTTTCCTTTTTTCTGGTACAATTTCCTTTCTACCTCTAGTTCCTTTTTTATATTATAACAATAAAACCAAATTATACATGTACTCTTTATTTATACCCATAACAGAAATACAGTTATCAAGAGTTCTTTTACCTTTTTATGCTTCTCTTGAATCATAAATTTGGAGGTCAAATGTTTTGTTTAGCTCTGTTTTTTTGATCAGAAATAAATGGAATTCACCTATTTCATTGAACATCCATCTTCTTCCCTGGGAAAAAAATGCACAGTTTGGCTGTGTAAGTTATTCTTGGCTGCATACCAAGTTTTTTGCCTTTCAGATATCAGGTTCTAGGCCCTTCAATCCTTTAATGTGGATGCTGCTAGATCCTGAATGATCCTTATTGTGGCTCCTTGGTTTTTGAATTTTTTTTTTTCCTGGCTGCTTATAATATATTTTCCTTGGTCTGATAGTCCTGGAATTTAGCCACAATATTTCTTGGAGTTTTGATTTTAGGATTTCTTTCAGTAGGTGATTGATTAATTCTTTCAGTGTCTATTTTGTCTTCTTTTTCTATAATACCTGGTAGTTCTCTTTGATGATTTCCTGAATGATTGTGTCTAGGCTCTTTTTTTCATCATGATTTACAGGGAGTCCAATAATCCTTAGATTATCTCTCCTAGATCTATTTTTCCATGTCTGTTGTTTTCCCAAGTAGGTATTTAACAATTTTTTCCCATTTTTTTCATTTTTTGGGTTTTGCTTGATTGATTCTTGGTGTCTTCTCAAATCATTCATTTCCATTTGTTCAAGTCTGATTTTTAATGAATTATTTTCTTCATTTTTTTTTATTTCTTTTTGTATTTGTCCAATTAAGTTTTTAAATGAGTTGTTTTGTTCTATGGAATTTTTTTCCCCCATTTCACCATTTTTTTAAAAGAATTATTTTCATTTTCCAATTCATAAATTCTGTTTTCCTGGGAGTTGTTTATCTTTTCCAAGTTGCAAATTCTGTTTTTCAGGGAGTTGATTTCTATATCCACTGTATCTTTTAATGACTTGTCCTGACCCTCTTGTAAAACTTTCCTTTCCTTTCCCCATTTTTCTTCTAGCTCTCTTTTCAGATCCTTTTTAATTTCTTCTATGAGAGCCTTGTGTGATGGGGACTAGATCATATCCACCTTTGGATCTAGAGACAAACTGTTTTAGATTTCTCAGGGTTTGAAATCTGCTCTCTTTCCATATAAAAGCTATCTATAGTTAGAGTGTGTAATGGGCTGAGGCTTGAGTTGATGCACTGAGGTCCCAAGCACGTGAGGCTAAATAGTAATTGGACCATACTCTATTAATATATATACTTGGAGAAAAAATGGCCCCCTCCCACTCTTTGTGCAAGTCCTGATGTGTTGTATAGAAAATGATGGGTGGAGGCAAGGGAGTGGAAAAAGAAGCAGAAGGAGAGACTGCTGACTGACGTCTTGTCACAGCTGCTCGTATTGCCATTGTGACGGCCCTTCAGCTCAGATCTCCCTCTGCTAGCTGGCTTCCTGTTGCAGCTGCCCGTATTACTATCGCAATCTTTCTTGCCCATATTGCTATCACAATCCTTTTTCACCTCTTCACTTCAATTAAGATTGAAGATTTTTCCCTTAACCTGAATTCCTGACTCCGGCTGATTTTAAATACACGGTCATCACAAGAGTGTGCTTTGTTTTTTTGCTGATTTTGAAATAAAAAAAAAAAAAAAAAAAAAACAAAAAAAAACCTATGGTCTGCTTATGGAGGGGAGGGGAGGGTTAGGGGAAGGAGGTAGTGGGGTATTTCCAAGCTGCCTCAATAGACAACAGGAAGTGGCAGTGAAGGGGCAGTAGGACAGCACTCACTGGCTGTGCTGGGACCTGAAATCAGGTCCTGAAATCAACAGTAGTGGAAAGGCAGCTACTAGGGCTATGCTGGCATCAACTATGGCCGCATCTGGACCACATTGAGTCACTCCTGGTGCTGAGTGGGTGTGGTCAGGTCCCAAGCGACTCTAGCACTTTTGGGGTTATATTCTTTATCCTCTGTATTTATAGCTTCTGTGCAGATTTACTGGCTTGCTGCCTATAGTATCTTCTTACAGATTTTCCGCCAGCAGAGAGCCCCCTACCCCCAACCCCCTCTGGTCTGCTCAGCCATGAGCTGTTTCCTGAGCTCTCACTGCCTGTCTGAGGTCTGCACTTGGCCTACCCTCATTCTGTCCCTGCCCATGAGCAAAAACAGACCTTTTCTGGAGAATTTCGAGAATATCTTCTGCTGGTGATATGTTGTACTCCCAATATTCGTGGGTTCTTGCAGTCAAGCAGTAATTCTGAGGCTGAATATCATTAGAATAGATTGAGGGAAAAGGAGAGTTTAGGAAGATGCGAGTGTCCTCTCTGTCATCTTTGATTGTGCTTATTTTTTACAAAGATTTTGAGAGATAGTAGGACAGCTAGAGTGACAGAGAAAGACAATGCGGAATGTTGGAGGGGATGTGGGAAAACAGGGACACTGATACATTGTTGGTGGAATTGTGAATACATCCAATCATTCTGGAGAGCAATTTGGAACTATGCTCAAAAAGTTATCAAACTGTGCGTACCCTTTGATCCAGCAGTGTTTCTACTGGCCTTATACCACAAAGAGACACTAAAGAAGGGAAAGGGACCTGTATGTGCCAAAATGTTTGTGGCAGCCCTGTTTGTAGTGGCTAGAAGCTGGAAAATGAATGGATGCCCATCAATTGGAGAATGGTTGAGTAAATTGTGGTATATGAATGTTATGGAATATTATTGTTCTGTAAGAAATGACCAGCAGGATGAATACAGAGAGGACTGGCGAGACTTACGTGAACTGATGCTAAGTGAAATGAGCAGAACCAGGAGATCATTATATCCCTCAACAACGATACTGTATGAGGATGTATTCTGATGGAAGTGGATTTCTTCAATAAAGAGAGCTAATTCGGTTTCAATTGATCAAGGATGGACAGAAGCAGCTACACCCAAAGAAAGAACACTGGGAAATGAATATAAACTGCTTGCATTTCTGTTTTTCTTCCTGGGTTATTTCTACCTTCTGAATCCAATTCTCCCTGTGCAACAAGAGAACTGTTTGGTTCTGCACACATATATTGTATCTAGGATATACTGTAACCTGTTTAACATATAAAAGATTGCTTGCCATCTGGGGGAGGGGATGGAGGGAGAGAGGGGAAAAATTGAAACAGAAGTGAGTGCAAGGGATAATGCTGTAAAAAATTACCCTGGCATGGGTTCTGTCAATAAAAAGTTAAAAAAAAAAAAAAAAAAGAGAGAGAGAGATAGTAGGACAGATTAGAGATAGTGTTAGTGCTACTATTTTTTAAAGAAGTAAAAGAAGTTTATTGAATAATTTTTAAACATATATATGAATATTCATAAGGAAACACAGACAAGAAGCTTTGAATTTAATATGCTGAATTTAGAATAGAACTGTGTTTGTATGCTTTAAAGTTGTACCTAATAGCAATTTCATCTATAATTCTGTTTTTTCTTGTTCTGTTTAGTTTATGACCATATTCTTTTTGGTTTTCATGAAATTTAGAAAATAAAATAAATATTAAAGAATAATATTATTATTTAATAGATTGCAAAAATCTAAATAGAATAGTTCTCTCATAAAACTATGTCATTATCCCAGCAATACACAAAATTTCAGGAGTTATTTCTGGGTAGATGTAACACAGACATTTAATAGTGAGGCACATGAGTCAGTTTAATCATTGTGACTTGGACAATTCATGATTCTGAAGTATAGAACAGGGGTTTATGGTCTCTTTAGGGAACACTTATGTCACTCATAATATGATTGGTAAGATCTTTATTTGTCTGAACCTCTATGCTCTCCTTCTGAGTGAAATCACTTATGTGCTACTCTTGGAGTGGTGAAATCCTATCAAACTCTTTTAGTTCAACAACAGCTATGAGCCTGGATTCTGTAGTTTTCTTAAATCTGCATCCTTGGATATATGTTCAAATAGCATTACAATCTTTCCTTTTAGTCCTAAATTTGCACACCTATTTGTTTGTTGTTCTCTCTAGCCTTTGAAGAATTTCTTCCCTCTTGTACCATGAAGCTGTTTTCTTTCAATGACAGGAGAGAACAAGGCATCCCTTCCTCCAGTCTACATTTACCCACAGCAGATTTTTCTTTCTTCTAGTCAGGTGTCTCAAATAGCAGAGTTCTTTCTTAATCAGATGAGTCCTTAGTCATTCTTTTAGGGATAGGTATTGTTTAGAATATTCCTATTCAGATAAAAGGAAGAGTATATGGTCTTTGAGGATTTATTGATTGTGTAGAGTTTTTAAAAATGATAAAAGAAATCTTAATAATGAAGATTAAACTTAAAAGTTTGTTATGGGTAATCCTTCTTCTCCTCTTAAACTTAATTCTATAATTTTGACCACTTAACTGAAATTTCCATGATTCTGGGGAACATGACTTTAGTTAAGATGACAAAGAAGAATGACTAGTTATTAATTTCAATGGATAATTGAAGCATGGGGAAGTATATCCTACTTCCTACATTGTAGCCAAGTTGCTGTTGTGATCATGTAGAAGCTACTACCAAGGATACCAGTGTTTCTTCCAATCCAAAGGCTAAGTATAGTTGAAATAAAAAAGCAAGGAATATGTTATAGAATTTCCTGTTTATCTGTTCTGCCAAAGATTATTATCATCAATGAAGTAGCCAGATGGTACAGTGCATAGAATGATGTATCTGTAGTCAGGAAGACCTGAGTTCAATCCAACCTCAGTCATTTACTAGCTGTGGGATGCTGAGAGAATGACAACTTTTCTCAGTTTCCTCAGTAGTAAAATATGGAGTAATAATAATAATAATATCTATTCCCCAAGATTATATTGAGAATCAGATGAAGTACTGTATGAATCCTGGTGATGATGATGATGACAGAACCATTTAAAATGTCACTTTAGCAGAGCAATGTATTTATGAAGACTTATGGCTCCTATGCAATTTTCTCTATTTGGTTCCAATAGTAAGTAAAGTGAAGAAAGTTCTGGACTTGGTGAGGTGATCTGGGTTCAAATAATAGTTTTTGAAATGAAAATGAAATAAAAAAAATAAAAGAAAAAAATGAATGCTAGTTATTATTGTTTTTATCCCACACAGAGTTGTTATGAGGAAAGTACTATGTAAACCATAAAACACTGTATAATTGTGAATCTTTTGCGATTGTGGTCTTTATTTTTCCATTTTGTGTTGTGAATATCCCTTTAGGATTTTTTTTTCCTACAGCAAGTTGCTGCTGGAGTTGTTGAAATTCTGATCCCTGGAGATGTTCCAAAATTTGACAGTGATGACCCTATGGTACAAGGTAAGGGAGAAATGTCTTGGATACCATTCCCTCATATGTTCTTCTCTGTATGACCATGGAAACCTAGAAATCCAAATTTTCAAATCCATTACTGTAATGTTATTCACTTCTAATTAAAAAATGTTATTCATTCCTAATTAAAAAGAATTCTTTTCTAAAGAAGACAATGAAAGGAACAAAGTTAGTTACTAGTCATTGTCCTACTAGTACCTATTCTCAAGGTAATTGAGTTTTATTGTGTTTGGAGATGCCTGTGGTTAGGATAGGATATTTTATAGAGATTAGCAGGCAATAAACTGGCTTCTACTTAGGACTCCTAACTGATAACATCCCCATTGAATCTAAAATCCCACTGTGTACAATCTATTTCTGGCTATATTCTCAATTAAAGGTGATATCCAAGAAGTGGGTTTGGGGGAGCACATATTTACCATTTCATAAAAGGCATTCTCCTGGAATTTCTGATCAAAATGATAAAAAGCATAAAAAATTCAAAAGTCTTGAAAGAAAAAAATCTGCCTTTTCTGCCACCTGTATAACACTTAACTTCCAAATTATAATTAACCCCTGGAAAATGAGTATTTCCTTGGGTAACATGTTGCTTGTTGAGTTCTTTGTGTTATTTAGAGAAAGAATAATATCTTAGAATACAATAGGAATTCAAGCAGAGCCTCCAGACAGAATTTCTGGGGAGAAAAGAAAAAGGATGAATTACAAAAATTGTCTAGAATAAACATATATCAGTGAGATTTGGCTAGTCTCATATTTGCTTTGTCCTCTTTTATCCTGTTTCTGGATATGGTAGCCAGTTGCCCATTGAAATGGAAACACGATTTTTATATTTGATTTGAGCAGGGATAAGCATATTAGAGCTATCTGATTCCATTCTTTTTTGAAGGAAATAATTAAGTGAGATAATAATGAATATAAAATAATTTCTTTAATTTAATAGACTCTATGTGTACATAAGTAAAATTGAGGAATTATTACTTAATTTGATGCCCTAAAACTTATTTCAATAAATGCATCACATGAAAAGAGGAAAATATCGTCTCCAGTTGCAAACCATAATTTCCATCTCTGAAGATTTTTAAATTATCTGTCTCCCCTCACTTATACAGTATTTCATATATATTGAAAGTTTGAATTACTTTTCAACTCATGAATTTTCTGATATACCCAGAATAAAAAAGCAATATAGGTTGAGACTGAGACAAAAACCTAAAAAAGAAATGCATCCTTGATTCAAAAGTTTTGGCAAGCACCTTCATATAGTTGCATAATACCACTATAATCCCCTTACTTAATTCTTCATTCCAAAGAAGCAAAGATCATCCACACAGGTAAAGTTCTTATTTGAGTGACTCAATTCACCTTCATTGCTTTTCATAGTAGAGAAGTTCTCAAATTAGGGTGAAAGTTTCAATTCTATTCAATTGTGCAAGGTGTGCTAGGTGATAAGAATAAACAGACTAGTTTCTGAGAGAAGTTGTTTCTTCCAGGAAAAAAAAAAAAAAAAAAAGAAGGGAATGGAAGCAGAAGGGGGTTGGAGAGTGAGAATAATGTTCCAAAGGTATTATTATTTTGGTTGAAAATTGAGGTTTTTATTAGGAAAAAAAATCATTGATGATTTTCATATGAATCTATAAACAAGTCATGTTTTAAAAATGTTTTTACTTCTCTTTCAAGTAATTTTTAACAATTTCTTGAAAGGACATATTCCTTTATGCATGCATGCTAACATGTTGGGAATTAAACCAAAAAAGCATTTGAAATTATACAAATTATACAATACAGTTTTAGGCTTGAATAAGTTAGCTTTTCTGTGGATATTAAAATTCAACAAACCTCTATTAAGCATATCCTATGTACAAATAAGAGTTTCAGGTGTTACATTTTTTTTTTAAATCAAAAAATAAACAGTCCTTACCTTCAAGGACTCACATTCTCCTGGGAGTAGTAGTGAAAGTGGGGATACTATATATATATATATTTAAAAGGTAATTTGAAGAAGTAGAGATTACTTCCAAGTTAGTGTGGGGAGAATCAGAGGAAATTTTACAGAAGATATGAAAGTAAAGTTCATCTATGAAGGCAGACAAAGATTCTGAAAATTAGAAATTTGAAAATAGTATATTCCAAGCATAGAAGATAATTCAAGTGAATAAAGGGAAATTGAAGGAGGAAATTTAAGTACAGGAGCATAGAACCCATACTATGTGAAAGAAGCTGTGAGGGTATGGATGTGTAATTAACATACCTTTTCTCTACATATCTTCAAACCTGTTTTAGGCCCTTTTTACTTTTGGTCTTTACCATTATTAAATTGTTAATGGTTTCCTAAATGTTTCCCTGATTCAAGTCCATCTCTATTCCAAATATAAATCAGAAATATCAAATTCTGCATTCTTCTCATTTTCACTGTCTTCTTCAGATTCACTTTTCTCTTTCTTGGCATTCTTCCCATTTTTGCCTCTATGGCCAGAGGTAGTGCTTTCACTGGGGTGCCTACCACTTTGTTAGAGTGGTTCCCTTCTTGACTGATATAATGGCAGCTTTGGTTGGAGTAGTAATCTTCCTGTGAGAGACCATGGCTACCTTCTTACCAGAATTGGGGTTGTTTTCTTGGCATGTATGGCAGTAAACAGTACTTTTTCATGGGTGTAAACTTTGCTGATGTAGCTACAATATTCTTCTTCTTCATCTAAGACACCACAATCTCTTCTCCATTGCTTTTTTCTTCATCTTCTGAAATATCATCATCATCATTTTTTATTTTCATTGGGGGAAGGGCCATTTTCCTAGACTTACTTTGATAAAGCTACCCTGAGCTTTATAATAGTGTATGTATAATAGTGTATAATAGTGTTATAATAGTATTAGTGTGGATGCAGATCCATAGGTGAAGGGCAAGGCAAAATTGATGGTATTAGAGAGCCACCCTGAGCAGCATTTCCTAACCAAGACTGAGATGGGAGACTTAGTGACAGGGAATATTAAGACAAATCCAGCACAAATCAATAATTGCGAAATGTCTACAAAGATTCAAAGAAAAACAAAGCTTTGCTACAAGTTCAACTAAAATTCCTAGGAATTATTAAATAAGAATTGCAAAAGAATTATTATTATTGTTATTTAATAAATCAAGTGACAATAATACAGGAAAAATTGGGAAAGAAATTATTGGTATGGAAGACATTTTGAAATGAATTTAATAACTTGGTATGAAACTTTGTCCAAAGAAATACTCCCTGAAAATTCAAATGGACCGAAATCAAGCTAATAATTCATAAGAAAATTAGAAATATTAAAACAAAGTTAAAGGAAAGGGAAAATAGAAGAAAATATGTTATCTCATTAAAAAATAATAGTAATAAGAACAAAATCAGCTTACTTAGAAAATTAGATATGTGAGAAATAATTTAAGAACCATTAAACTACCTGAAAGCCACAAACAACAAAATAGTCTTTGCTTAGGAAAGCGTTAAAAATCATTTAAAAAATCATTTAAAAAATCATTAAAATTATTAAAAAAAAAACTTCTTAGAGCTCTTGGAATCAGAGGATAAAATACAAATAAAAAAAAAATCTGAAAAGCTTTTTTAAGAAAAGAAATCCTCAAAAGAAAGAAATATTACCACCAAAATTCAGAATTTCCAGATCAAAATAAAATCCTGCAAGCAGTCAGGAAGAATAATTTCAAATACGAAGAAATCATGTTGAGAATTAAACACAATATAACTGCCATTACCACAGAGAAGCAGAGAGCTTAGAATATGATACGGTAGAAGACAAAGAATATAGAATATGATATGGTAGAAGATAAAGAATATAGTAATACAATTATTTGTAACTAATAATAAATTATGCAATAAAATGAGGTTTGATGATATAGGGAAGAAATGTGGATTTTTAATGAAATACAGGACCTCAACATTTTTTGATGAAAAGAACAGAGCTAATTATACATTTTGAAGCACCAAAATAGGAGTTAAAAGAAGCATAAAGTAAACACTCATAAAAGAATAAATAAAATTAAACTATATAAATTCTAAAACTTGATGTTGATATGTGTGTCTCCTATAGCTCTATCATTATTAAGGCTCATATATGGGGTCTGATTACATCAAAGGCTGTCGAAATGGTTTTGCTTTATCTTAATGATCTTAAAAGAAAAATAAAAAGTGAACAGAGAGTGAACATGGGGGATAGAAAGGAAAAATAAGGAAATTATGTCACATTTGGTTGTGTAACATCTAAGCAAAGAAGGAGTATTTGAGCTAGTGGCAACTGCAATTCTATCATCTGGACTGGTCAAAGAAAGTAAGAATACATGTGTACACAAACACATGATTGGGTTAAAAAAAAGCCATTTAAATTGGGAAACAGGAAGGAAAATAGACAAAGCAGCATAAGAAGGATACATTAAGGGAGAGATTAGTTGTAAACAAATCAGTACTAAGGAAATAAAAAGTACACATATTTTTTCAGTGATAAAGAATTGGAAACTGCAGGGGTGCCTATCAACTGGGGAATAGCTAAACGATTTATTGCATACAAATTTGATTAATACCCTTTTAATGAAATGTTTATTTTTAACATTCATTAAAAAATTTTGAGTTCTAAATTCTTTTTTAAACTTTCTCCTACCCATTGAGAGTGATTGATCACTATTGAATGACAGTTCTAGAAGTAATAAAATGATGCTTTCAGAAAATAAAACAAAACAAAACAAACATAAAAAAAAAAAAAAAAAAAAAAAAACAACTGAAGACATTTGAATGAATTGGTCCAGAGTGAAGTGAGTGAGCAGGACCCAGAAAAAAAGACAGACAACTTTCAAAAACTTTGGAAGGCTGATCAAACTTATGACCAGTCATAATTCTAGAACATTAATGATGAAATAAATTATCTGATAGTTGATAGGGTGTTTTTTTTTTTTTTTGATAGTTGAAAGTGATTTTATATGAATCCGCCCCCAATTTTTTTTTTTTTTTTTTACTTTTCCATCAAGTAATTTTCAACAATTTCTTGATAAGACATCTCTAGAATGGGTCTTAGAGGGGAGAAAAAATTTACATGATAACTGTTTTATATTTGAAGAAAATAGCAAGTTGTACATAGTAGATATGCAATTTCATATACAATTATCTTTTTCATTATACCATGTTATGGAAATTCTTGCTTGCTTCCCTGAATTGAAAATAATTTTAAAAAGAAAGAAAGGAAGTTTAAGGATTCAAAGTACAGAATTAGACTTTTTTTTTGTACATGACTGTTATGGGCCAGAACTCTGTACTTAAAACAAGGATTCTTACAAGGTATTAAGTCAGTGGTATTGATAAGACAACGATTATCTAATTTAGCATGGTGATTAATAGTTCTCTAGTTCAGTACATGTACTTAGTACTTAATATGGTTCTACAAGATTCACACCTATGATGTAATTAAAATAGAGCATATAAGCTCAGACAAAATCAACCAGGGTCAGAGCCAGAGAAGACAGGAGGACTGGAGGTGGGAGCTCAAGCTCTTGGAGCCAAAGAGAGATTCATTCCATCTTCATCAGCCTCATGGTGGCTGGTCTGTCCTCCTACTCCCTCCACTGAGACTAAGGCCTGTCTGAAGGGCCTCAAGAAAGCTAACCAGGCCCAGACAAGGATACAATAAAGAACTTGGACTTTGGACTTTAACACCTGGCTATTCTTGTGGTGATTACTGAACTGAAACAAAGGCTGCTCCAAGACCTCCAGAAAACCAAGGGAGAGCATTACACATGACCAATATAGAAATTTGTTTTTCTTGATTACAAATGTTTGTAAAAGTATTTTCATTTTTTCACTCTCATTTGGGATGAGTGGGAGAAGGTGAAAGGGAAAAAAAGATATATTTTGATAACTGAAAAAAAAAACACAGTAATAATAAACTAAAAAAGAAAGATGATCTAAATCCGTATGTATTCCATAGCTAGATTACAAATGCACAACATCATGGGATAGAATGGGAAGAAGATGTATACCTAACCAGCTTACCCCATTACAATAAGTTATTTAGACAATGTAGAATAAATTAGAAATATAATTTCCCTCTAGGGTCATCCAAGAATTTAAAGTGTATTTCTAATAAGGAGAGCAATCAAAAAGTAGAATGAACTGTCATGATTAGTAATATATTCCCCCACACATGAGGTCTTAAAGTAAAGGTTGAGTGTCATTTTGACAAGTAATCATGTCTACTGTGATGAACATTTCTCTATTCCAACAAAGACTCGAATAAGTATTCTCTAAGGACCCTTTCATATTTAAGATCATCAAAATCTACAAATTAGATCCACTTTCTACTGATCAATAGATTGGTCACATATGCTTAGTTACTGTCCAAAATTTGAGTGTATGATAGAGAACCTTCCTGGAATAGAAGTAAAGACCTGACTTCTGATACAGCTTTTGATTCATACTGGCAATGTAACTCTGAGCAGATCACGTAATTTCTTTATTATTTAAGCAGTTCTCTAAAACAATAACTTGAATAGAAGATGTCAATCTGCATTTGTAGAGAGAGTATCCATATCCAAGAGTTGCCTATGCAGTGAAATTATAGGTCCAGTTCTTATTTTGCACCTCTCTTGGTATTCGTACACACACAGCAGTTTCTGCAAATGACATGTTATTAAAGAGTGTCTTTTAAGTCCATGGCATGGTATCTTTATGAACTTTTTATACTGTTCTGTGTAGTAGAGAGGATAAATCAAGAGTTTGTTGTTATCTTTGCAATCTGACTTTAAACATGCTCAGTTTGTCTTAACAGAGTCAAGCTGTATCCTCAACTAGATTGATTGGTTGCTTACATTTTCAAAATTGATGAGACCCAATTGATCTTTCCACCATCTACCGTTGCAGCTGTGCTTCTAGTTGTT
This sequence comes from Antechinus flavipes, assembly GCF_016432865.1. Taxonomy (NCBI): domain Eukaryota; kingdom Metazoa; phylum Chordata; class Mammalia; order Dasyuromorphia; family Dasyuridae; genus Antechinus; species Antechinus flavipes. The sequence goes on from NC_067399.1 coordinate 70,168,646, forward strand.
GCTCCTAATATGGATTCCATGAACTGAACCTGTTGGGGGGAAGGAACTTGCCTTCCTCATATTCCCTCTTTTGACTCTAATTCTGAGAAATGGGTCTGGGAGTATTCCTGTTCTGTTGCATTTTGTTCCTAGCACTTAAGTCCCAAAAGTTTGGAATGGAAATAGGAAATTGAAATTGAGACTGTGCTTTATAGCAGCTTGTTAAGGGACAGGTCAATTCTCTGAGAGCCTCCATAGCTGTGGATCATGACATCGGAAGGAGTTGCAGGGCAGCCTTTGCTGACATAGGTGTTGCAGACTGGGAATGAGATAAATTGGAGGCAGAGGGGAGAGGAGAGAAGTCAGACAATGCAATAGCCTCTCAGTCAGAGAGGTCAGAGAATAGCAACTGTCTCTCAGTCTCCTTGTATCATCCTTTCACAAGAGGACATCCATTTTGGGTTGGAGGCAGCAGGATCCCCACCTGTCAGGTGGCTCTCTTGTATTCCATCAGCTCTCCTGTGTATTCCAACACTGCTGAGATTAATTCTGAATATAATCAATCTTTTCCCCCTTTCTAGAGACTGAAGTGTTGTAATAGGGAGAGAGATTGTGCCATCCACATATTTGTGGGGTATGTTTGAATATTTGTGTTTATGCTTATGAAGGTGGCAAGGTTGCTCAGTGTATAATGCTGGGCCTGGAATCAGGAAGAAGCTGAATTAAAATCTTACTTCAGATAGTGTGTGATCTTAGGCAAGTCACCTAAGCTCTGTTTTTCTTAGTCTACTGGAGAAGGAGATGGCAAAACATTATGGTACCTCTATGAAGAAAGCCCCCAAAAGAGTTCAAAAAAGTCAGATATGACTGAACAACAACAAAGCTTTCTGAAGTACATTTTTTTAATGTTTTTGTTTTGTTTTGTTTTTGTTTTAAATTCTACTGTGTTATATGTGAGACTCTGGGATAATATTGGGTCCTTTACTTTTGTGAAGATTCCTAGAGAGAGATGTTCTAATTAAGACTTTTGATACTGATGATCCAAGAAAGAGAATCTTAGATCTCATCCAAGAGAAAACTCCCTAAAGTCTTGAGTGTAGCAAATTGTGGATAGGGACATGACAGACACTATTGTCTCTTGTGTCTTCCCAAAGTCTTCCTTCAGAAATCTGAAATGAGTTGTCCTCTTCTATCTTCCTTCTTGAAGCTAAAAGACAGAAGTATTCTCAATGTCTTAAAGCTCAAATAATGTCTGAAAGTCCCTTGCTCATGCCATTTCCACCCTGTCCCTCAAACAGGACAGGGTCTTTACCTAAACCATTGAAGAGATAGTATCATACCAAGGGGATCTAGCCAGGAGTTACACCTAGTATAATATGCTGCTTTTTTTTTCTTTGTAGCATTTAAGTGCTACTTTAAGTTTTTCAAAGTGCTTAACAAATATTAGCTCATTTGATCTTAAAACCCTTGAGAATTAGGTGCTATTATTATCCTCATTTTATAGGTGAGGCAGAATTTAAGTGACCTGTCCAGGGTCATATATCCACTGTCTGTGGCTGGATTTGTATTTGGGTCCAGCTCTCTAGCCAATATACCACTTAGTTTCCTCCAAAGAAAGACACAATTAAAATCCTGAAATTCTTTCTATTCCTTGGACCCTAGTCCTGCTTAATCCAAATTCTTCAAACATTTAATAAGTGACTATTATAATATATTCATTATTCTAAGCTACAAAGGGCTATCAGTAAAAAGTTGGGAATCAAAAAATAGAACTCCCTTAAGAGCGCAGGATTTAGATTGGGAAAGAAATTTAAGAACTCTTGTGCTGTAAGTTCCTTATAGAGTAGATATCAGCTAGGTGAATTTACTCAGGCAAAGTGACACAGGTAGCAAGATTTTATCCCATGTCCTCTGACTACATTTTGGATTCAGATCCTAAGTCCTTCCCATTGCTCTGTGGTGGCAGAGCTCGCTCTCCTGGTATCTAACACTAGTTGTCTCATAGCTCTGCTTCTTGTAGCTCTCAGACCCCTGTAAATGCCACAGGTTGCTGTTCCCTACCATGGTGCTCTCAGCCACCAAACGTGGAATGATATTCACATTGCATCCTCCTATAACTCTCAGAATATGATGCCAACTTTTTTCTCCTGCAGGTCACTTCACCTTCAGTCCCCTGAAGATGTTAAGGTTTAATCTCTTGCCCCAGGAACTATATTTCCACCATGAGTTCATGGGGGAAGTTCATATCAGAGCCCTCATATTAATAAAGCTTTAAAATGAAGCTCCAAACAGAGGTACTTTCATTTTTCTGAAATTTTCTTTTGTGTGATGTTTATGTAATTTTGAGCCCTACAAAAACGTATTCTGACATTAGAAACAGTTTGCCCTTTATAACCACTAATAAAGAATGAATTAATTAACAAACATTTATCAAGTCCCTACCATGTATGATGCAAAACCAACATGAAACAGTCCTTCATCTGAGTTTACATTCAATCAGGAAAGATTATATGCATCTACACACACAGAAAGACATGTATATTTACATACCATATATATTCATGTATATATAAATGTATGCATATATATGTATTTTTATATGTATAAATGAATACAAGATTATTTAGGAAGGGAGAAGTACTAAGAATTTGGGTTATAAGAAATGCTTTCATTTAGAAGAATTAGAGTAAATAATAGATTTTATGAAATACTGCCATGTTCACGATACCAATATCACATTGGCTCAGCTTGAATTTGCACTATGATTTTTCATCTGTGCCTACCATTGGAGTCTATGCTCATTGCCCATGTCAGCACTTTCCATAGTTCTTGAGGATTGGGAGAATATATTAGGTTCTCCCTACCTATCTCTAACTTTTACAAAATACTCTTTGAGGAAACGGAATAGTGTCATTTGACAATTAGAAACTGCTACTGGGCCCAAAGGACTAGGATGTGCTTCTTTTCCCCTTCCCATTAAGAGGCCTTTCTTAGATTTGTACCCATGCATGACAAACTCATTCTTTAGGAGACCTAACCATCTAAAAGAAAAGATTAGTCTTTATTTTACAATGTTGACTTATTACATTCCCATCATTTCACAACATAGAAAAATTACTTAAACTGAGACTTAATGTCTAGGAATCACATATGGGACAGCTATTCATTACCTAGAAACAAAGAAATAACACAAAAGGCTCTCACAAGTACACATTGATAAGACTTTAGCAATTGGTATCAAACTTAGAAGTTCACAGTATAACACAAAGTACCTAATATACACAAATATAACAATTTTCTTCCAGTAGGTTGAGCTTTAAACATCAGAACATTAAGCTTTTTACTAGATTGCTGAATATAGAAATTTTATATTATACTATCTAAACTTCCCCCTTCAGTTGAATGTTTTCTGGCAAATCTTATCAAGAAGTCATGAATGATATCACTTTCATTAGTGATATACTACTTATACTCAGTCAGGTATAAACCAAATGAGCCAGAATCTCTAATACCTCCAACTCAACTCACGATGTAATGTAAAGAAGGGGAATCACTTTTATTCCTTATTTCTCTAGTGATTGATTCAATGACACAATCTCTAATCATGAATAGCAACAAAAGGCGGGTCATTTCTTTTAAGGTCCTTTAAACTATCAGTTTTTGTTCAGTACCCAATAAAGAGATGGCTGTATCACATATGACTGCAAGGAAGCAAACAAAGCACCCTTAGCACTGACCTGGCTTAAGTGTTCAACTAGAAACAAGTACTCTGTATGTGCTCAGAACCCAGGGCTATTCCATACATGACCTGTCACATTCAAATTATTCATGACCACTTCTAGAAAAATATAGGGGTAGATAAAGGCTAACTTTACTCTATCCATCTGGCTGTTTGTCTATCTGCCTATTCTCTCTCTGTCTCGGTCTCTCTATCTCTGTCCTCTCTCTCTGTCCTCTCTCTCTCTCTCTCTCTCTCTCTCTCTCTCTCTCTGTTTCTGTCTCTCTGTCTCTGCCTCTCTGTCTCTCTCTTTCTCTCTCATTTCTCTCTATCTCTGTCTCTCTCTCATTCCCCCCCCCTCTCTCTCTGTCTCTGTCTCTCTGTCTCTGTCTCTTTCTGTCTCTGTCTCTGTCTCTGTCTCTCTCTTTCTCTCTCTCATTCCTCTCTGTCTGTCTCTGTCTCTCTCTGTCTCTCTCTCTCTCTCTTTCACACACACACACACACACACACACACACACACACACACACACACACACTCTTTAGCTTTCTTAATCACAGGGAAGCTAGATACCTCAAATCCTTACTACATTAAAAAAATATGCTTTGTATAGTCTCCAATAGAATTATTTAGAACTGTTGAAATTCCCAAGGACTGAAATTACCAGTCCTCCACTCTACATCATAGACACAATCACAATGCCATTATCTCACCATCACCCATAATTATTCTAATTTCACCATCAAAACTCCAAAATTTTTGAATCAGACCATAACTTCCTATCATCCAACACTCCCTCTGCCTTACTTTTCCTATTTTTCATACACAATAGGGCCTTTAATCTCACAATCCTTCCATTCCTTTTTCAGTCCATCGTACTTTATGTAATTACTCTTTCTTCTCTTGGGAGGTAAAGGAAGAAGAGCTACATAAATGTCTTGATTACTGTTGTTAAATCTTTTTTTTTTTTTTTCTATAGCAAATGTAGCTTCTTTGATTTAAAAAAATGCCTCTCAGAAATTGCTTCCTTTTTTTCCCATTTTTAAACAAATGTTGCATTAGCACCAGTTAACCTATGAATTGGGCTTATTTATTAAATAACTGTAAGCAAAATAGCCTAGGGAAACCTATGGATTTTGTACCAATTAACAGCCAAAAAAATGGAGCAACTGCCTTGCTGGGATGAATATGAGGTAATTTAATGTACTTTGGAATTCAATGGAATTAAAAGTTCAGGAAATTCAATTGATTATGAAGCAGTCAGTTAAATTAGGCTTTTTTTTTTTTTTGGTTTGTTGTTTGACTCAAGTACCATGATTCTAAATGGGCACACTGAAGTGTAGTAAAAGAACAAGATCACTGGATTTGCATTCAGGAATTTAAATCATGAGAATTATTCAATGAAAAAACAAATATAAATTGGATACAGGGCACAAACTGTAATAGAAAGAGTTCCAGAATTCTCGTCCAGAAGACCTATGTTAAAATTCAGCTTCACTAACTTAAGGTGGCCATTATTATTATCAGCTATGTGAATTTGGAAGCATCACGTTATTCCTTGTGAGGCTCAGATTACTCATCCTTCAATTTAAAAGCTTGAATTTAAAGGTTCCCATTCAAACTCTAACATTTTTTGTTTCAATGTAAATATGAGCTACTAGTTGATCTTTTTTCTTTTATTCTACCATAGAAAAAAACTATAGTGTTTTTTCTTGCAGCTTATATTGACATTAGAAAAATGGTCCTACAGACAACATTCAAGGATGCTGGAATCAATGTTTCCCAATTTAACTCAGGCCTGGTCATTCTGGAGCTAGAAATACATTACCCAAATGTCACAAAGATCTAATAGATCTATAGGGGGATTAAGTGGGATTCAAGAAATTTTGAAGAAAAATTAAGAAAGTATACTTTCTGTCCAAAAATATTTTTGGTACAGAGTATGGCAATATAATAGAGTGAATTGAGAGATAACTTTCCTATGTGTGTGATTCTTCTCCATTGAAAGAAAGAGGTTCTTTAGAACATACATTATCTCTTTCTTGTATTTGTATCTCCAGAGGTAAGCATAGTGCCTAACAAATGCAAAATTCTTAATACATTCAGTCTTATTATTCATTCATTCCCAATTACCTGGTTAATACAAAGGCTATTTTGCTACCATGAGCATTTTGTATTCTCAAATGTTTCAGAAAGAATGAGAGGGATACAGATAGTTTGGAAATGGAACATGTACATTGGAGGGAGAAGAAAAGGAAGAGTTCATATGGTCAAGTACAAAATCATTTGGGTTTTAGAAAAGGTAGAGATAATGACTTCTCTGAAGCTTAGTTTCTATTCTAAAATGGGGTCTGTAATACCACATATGGTAGGAGTGAAGTCTTTACAAACCTTGTCTTAAAGATAATCAGGGAAAGGTTTACAAAGGATGTGGATTATGAACTGGATCTTAATGGATGAATAAAATTTGGGTAATACAGAAAAAAAATATGCAAGGTACTTTTTGGAACAAAGTTAAGTCAACAATTGTAATCAAATGCTTATTTTATTTAATATACTACTCAGTGCTGGATATATGAAATTTTTTTAAGTCCCTGTCTTCAAAAAAATTATTTTCTAGCAAGATGGGGTGTGGTGTAGGGGAAATGAAAGATATAGTCTTTACAGATAAGTAATGTCATGATATTTTGATGAAGGAGAGGAAATAAACCACGTCACTCCAAAACCTCAGTTTTCTCATTGATGAAATAAAAGTATAGAAGTAGATAATATTTAAACTTCCTTTATAGTTCTAAGACACAAATGTCAAACTACAAAGGTGACTATACTAAATAGATAAGATAATCTTTGTGGGGGGATAGAAGAAAGACAGAATCAGTATTGAAGAACAAAGCCAAATGAATTGGACAATGGCAGCCTGTAAAAAGATTAGCCTTTGGGTAGACTGTGGCAGCTTGGCAACTATACTTTCTTTATGTTCTTTAAGGACCAATGTCTTATTAATTTACATGCCACTGACCAGCTCTCTGGACTAAGTAGCATTAAGACATACTCTAGTCTGGAATTTTATTTATTTCTACTAAAATCTTTCTTATAAGCTGCTTAATTGTTTTTGTCTTACAAATTTATTTCAAGCCCAGAGGTTTAAGGACTCATGCTAAACTTCAAGGGTTTTTGTAAGAGAATCATTTTTTTGGACCACTCTTAAAAATTCAAGAAATACCAAACCACATACAAAGCTGCAACAAAGCGTGTAAGAATTGATTGATGCTATTATCAGTGCACTTAAACATAAGCTATAAAAGCAAAAGCCTGATGAATGAAAAATAGTTTAAAATGCTGTTCCCCTTACACCATTCAAAAAAAGTTGATGTTATTTCATTTTTCCCCCCTGTGTTTTAAAAATACTCATGCTGAGATCCTGAGATTGTATTCAGCTTGTGAAATTAGAGACACAATGCTACTCCAGCCACCCCTATTATCTAGTACAAAGGCTTTAAAGTAGAATTGAAATCCTATTATATATATTTCATTAAATTGGCTTCCAACAGGGCATCTTAATTAAGATGTGCTTATTACCTGGGTCCAGATTAAGTGGCATGGACTGTATCACAGTCTTTCTAATCAGACAGAAAGCATGGGTTAGGCCAGGTCCTGATTCTGCTAATGAAGGTTAATGGCCCATGGCCTTCATGGTACAATTGTGGTAGGCATCCTGGCTTGTTTTTTTTTTTTTTTTTTTTTTATGGAAAAGCTGAAAATGAGTCTGATCCCATTGCCCTATCTCAAGTAAATACATGTAGTTTTTAGGTCACATATTCACTCAAGCTTCCATTTTAGACTTCCTCATATTTCTTCTTGGCCTTGAGTTAATCCTTCTTGTTTGAATAGTATATCAATGAATGATATATACTAGTATACTAGTGCAACATTTGAGACTATGAAATGCTCATGGTAGCAAAATAGCCTTTGTTTAAAGTATAGCTCTGTTATTTATTAACCAGGTAATTGGGAATGAATGAATGCTAAGACTGAATGTATTAAGAATTTTCCATTTGTCAGGCACTATGCTAACCTCTGGAGATAGAAATACAAAAAAGAGATAGTGTGTGTTCTAAAGGACCTCATTCTTTCAATGGAGAAGAACCACATACATAGGGAAGTCATAACTCACTTCACTCTATTACATTGTCATACTCTGTACCATTAGTATATACTAGTGGCCAGGTGAAAAAATAAGTAGATTGTTGGACTTAGAGTAGATAAGTTCAAATTCTTATTCAGATTCTGAGTTTTTATGTGTCCCTAGGCAAGACATTTAATCTTTCTTACCTTCAATTTCCTTGATGATAAAAGGAAAAAGAAATAATAGCATCCAACTTGCGGGGTTGCTGTGAGAATTAAATGATATAATGAATTAAAATGTTTTGCAAAATTGGACTGTTAAGAAATGATCGTAATTATTCCTATTATCTATCTATTTATTTTATCCCCAGCATTTAGCAAACTATCTGGCTTGTAAGTTGTTGTTCAGTTGTTCAGTTGTATCTAACTTTTTGTGATCCAATAAACCATAATGATCCAGTAGTGTCTTTGGATTTTTGTTTGTTTTCAGAAACCTGGCACATAATTGGTGCCTAATAAGTGTCAAATGACTGAATGATTTATTATTATTTATTATTCTTATTAAATCCCACCATGACAGAAAGGCTCTGACTAGTGGTCTAATGATAAATTTTGGGTATTTTGTTTAAGTATTCAGTTAGCTAAATACATAGAAGCTCATCATCAGAAAGTTACCCACCAGCTTTACTGGATCCAGCAATTTACAGAGCAATTTTTTGGAAGTGTGTTGCTGTAGAAAGGAGTCCATTCAGTGATAAAATCATGATCTTTGAAGGTTTGAAGGATTGGTGTACTGTTTTCCCATTCCCATTTCCTATTTCTCATTATAATTCCACCAGGAAGTACTTGTTAGAGTCCCTCAAAGGCCTATTGATGATGTGGACCAAACTACTTTGGGACACTTATTTTCCATGCTTGGAGGTCCTTTAGAAGATCCTTCATGTCCAGAGAGTGATTAATTGCTTAACATCCTAGGTTGTCACCACAGACTGGCACTGTGCTTCCAAAAGAGCACCTATGCCAAAGGTTTGGAACCACAATTTTCCTCTTGTGGGCCCAGGAATATGTATCAAGTTTAAAAGTTCTAGTCAACTAAGATGGCAGAATATAGGCAGTAATCTATCTGAATTCTACTAAAATTATCCTCCAAACAACTTTAAAATAACTCTTCAAATAAAAATTAGGACCAGTGGAGCTAAGAAAAAACCAGCAGATTGAGGATTTTTTTTTTCAGTGAAAGACAACTTAGGTAGGCAGAAGAGGTCTAGGATACCAGAGTGAACAGTCTGGAGTATGTTGGTAGCATCAGTGGTGAATTTTAGAAGAGGCTACCACAGCAGTAACAGTAGTATCAGATACAACAGCAGCAGCTTCAGGAGTCTTTAGCCCAGAAATGCTAAAGGCATAAAACAATAGGACAAAAAGAGATTACAGGAGATCTTTTGCTGGCACTGGATGCAGCTGGTACAGATTAGAAAATCTAGTCTCAATAAACAATTCTGGGTCACAGTTCTAGGACAAAAAAAGAACACTTGTGATTGTTTACATTGCAGCAGGGGATCTGGTCACAGTTCCAGGGCTAAGAACAGTATTAGCTCTTGGAGTTTCAGGAAAACAGGAGACCTGGTCACAGGTGCAAAAGGAAGTCTAGAGTTTGAAATTGTAGAAGAACAGGAACCCCTCTTGAGTAGAGTGCAGACCAGGGGAACTTTCCTCAGACTACATCAAAAAGTTTTGTACCCCCAGAACCAGCTCTGAAAACAGAGCTTGAGAATAGTACCTCCCCATCCTCAGGTGAATAGAGCCCAATATAAATATAAAATTCAAAATCAAAACTAGTCTGAAAAAATGAGCAAACCCCAGAGACAAAGAAAAAGAGAAAGAAGATTCAATGATGGCAGGGAAAACCAAAATATAAAGTCAGAAGACAATGAAGACAGAAAATAATAGCTGCAAGCAAAAACCTAAAAAAAACCGAATGTTAATTAGATACAAAACCAACAAGGATTCCAGAAATACATAAAGAAAGAGATGAAAAATTAGAGGAAAAATGGGATTTCTATGTATAAAAATATTTACAGCAGCAATTTTTATAGTGTCAAACAATTAGAAATTGAGGATATGCTCCATTCCATGGAGGAATGAACAATCTGAGGCACATGTTTATGATGGATTTACTATTGTGCTATAAGAAAAAAATGAAGAGAATAATTATAGGGAAAAAATGGCAAGACCTATATGAAGTGATTCAAAGTGAAATGAGAACTGGGAGATCATTGTGTATAGTAATAGCAATAATGATCAACTGTGAAAGATTTGACTATGCTAATTAATACAATGATCCAAGTCAATTCCCAAGGTCTCATGCTGAAAAAATGTTATCTATCTCTAGAGAGAAAAGTGATGAATTCCTAGTGCAATTTGAAGTACAATTTTCTCACTTTTTAATTTTTTTTGCCTTTTTTCCCCAGCATGGCTGATGTAGAAATAAGTTTTGCATGATTTCATCTGAATAATTGATATCATTTGGCTTGCCTTCTCAGTGGGTGGGAGAGGGGTGGAAGGGAGAGAAATAATTTGGAACTAAAAATTAAAAAAAAGAAAATAATGTAAAAAATAAACAATAAATTTAATTTTTTAAAGTATTAATAATTATTTCTGTTCAGTTTGAGATATCATAAAAATACAATAACCGTATTGTCTTGGGGTGAGGATATTATAGACCCCTTGCCAAGATTCTGATGTCCTGAAATTGTTTCATCTTCCTCTATTCCTCTAGAGATGTTTTTGTGTCAGCCATGGGTATGGAAGGTAGATAGAGGAAACTGATCTTTGATTTAGGGCTGTTTCATATTTTTAAAGGCAAAGGGAAAGGAAGATATAAAAGTAATAATTAGCTTTTATATGTTAATATTTGCAAAGCATTTTGCATACATTCATTTTCATTTGATTCTCACAATAATGCTTTCAGGTAAATATCATTAGACCCATTTTGCTCATGAGAAAACTGAGGTTGACAGAGGTAATGAATTGCCCACGATCAGAAAGATAGAAAATATTGAATGCAGAATCTGAATCCAGGTCATATTCATTGAAACACTTTCCTGCCGTGGATACTCTAAGGATTGTTGAGATAGTCTGTTCTAGTTGGTAATCCTGTCCCTGAATTTAAGGTAATGCTCAACTTTGAAACCTCTGAGCACTGACTCTTTGCATTGAAAAGACTGATCCATTGATAAATAAATAAGCACTAATTCTAATGAAGTAAATGTCCAGAGAAGACCACAAATGATACAGTCTTCTATGCGAGAACCTTTTATGAGGTTAGATCTCATATCTATATTTTTCTCTATGTCTCATTTTCTATCTGATAACTGGGAAATATATGCTTAGATACTGAGGAGATCATTTGATCAAGATTTTAACTGGAGAGACTGAATGGAAAGGACCAAATATGAATAGAAATGTGTTGTTGTTATTCTTATTTTAACTTCTTCTTCTTTGGAGGGGTGGGATCAGAGAATCGACTTCGAACTTGGGATGACAGTAGCATTTAGAACTCTACCATAAGTTGTTTGCTTGCATTTTATTATGCTTTTATCATATGTGATTAAACTGCTGCTTTACAGTGACTCTCGTATTTAGTGTAGTAACTAACATTTTAGAAATATCTTGGGGGAAAAGGTATAAGACCAAGTAAGTGAAAGTTGGAAAATTGAGTGGCACAGTCCAAATATCAAAGTTTAGTGGTGGGAATTGAGTTTAGCTGATTATCTGCTTTATTTTCTTAGGGTTCTGTCACATTACATGATTTTAAAATGTTATTATCAGTTACATTTTGAATCCCAAATCTATCATATCCTAAGAAAGAATTTTTTTCTGGTTCCTTTTTTCCAAAGTGTGAAAATTATTCAAGCTATTATATTCTAACAGTTGGGACAGTGGTTATTATTTTAGAGAACAGAATTTTCATGGTTAATGATCATTGCTGAGGCACATACCTAAAGGAACTATATGTATAAGTCCACAACTATATAAAACACAGATAAGCACAAAATTGTTTGCACAAGTAATCATCATTTTCTTGTCTTTTCTAATTTTCATTTTTGTGACATGCATAATAAAAATTTTAATGCCTATTTATTCCATAATTCTGTTGCTATATGGCAAAATATTACAATTTCTGCTACATTTGATGATTTGTGGAGACAAGAGGGCAGAATATTCATACTGTTACTATTTTCAAAATATTAGAATTTTTGGCTAAAGAAAAGGAAAACAAAAAAATAAAGTAGGTGAATGACAGTAAGTGAAAGAGAAATAGAGTTGCAGAGACAAAGGGAGACATGGGGACAAAAAGATAGAAGAGAGACAGAAATAAAGATAGGCAAGACTAAAAAAGAGAAAAAACAGAGAGCTGAACAAAAACAGAGATAGCAACAGAAAATCAATAATAAAGAAAAGAAAAAGTATTAGAATTATATAATGACAAAGTTATAAGGGACCTGCAAGACCATCTTGTCCATACCAAAGCAAGAATTCCCTCAAAAATATTCTCAATAAGGGGCAATCCAGCTTCTACTGGAACATCTTCAAAGAGCTGTAGGAGGGGGAACTCATTATATCTAGAAACAGACCATCAGATTTAGGGAACAGCTCTAACTTCTAGAAATATCTTCTTGTCACAGTGAACCTAAGGAAGAACACATGACACACAGACTAGCTTCTTAACTTCAGTCACTATATAACTTTTCTTCTTGTAATTTGCTCAAAAACTTTATTTCTTTTATCAAATATGCCTCTTTATGCAAATCCCTGGAAACAAGGGGAATAAATGTATATACTCTCAGACAGCAGATTAACAAGCAAGAAAAGTTTATAGAATCCATTTCATCCTTTCCTCACCCATATCACTGCTTAAAAAAACAAAAACAAAAGTAAAAAAAAAAAATCCCAAGTATTTCAAATTGCCATTGCCCCTAGGTGCAGCTGAAAAATACTCATTCAAATTAAATTATTCAGTCGGGCAATAAGGATGCAACCAAATGATCTGTCACTAAATCTCTCTATCATCACCACTGTTGGCAAAAGCTGTGTCTTATATAAATATTTGATGATCAGGACTCAGTCACTGGCATTTCAGTAGTTATCCCAATTGGAATGGTCAGTCTCAACATCAACGATACCTTTAGAGGAAATAGCATTATACACTTAGCTCCCAGAGAATAATAACTGAATTAACGTAGCACTGACATTTGGCAAGCTAATATCTCCCAGCCTGGGCTCACTTGGCAATCAGAATAGCAAAGAACCACAGCATACACATACTTTTGGCTGCTGTTCAGCTTCCAGTGTCAGAGAAAATTTGGCATTTAATGATATGCAAAGTGTTGTTGCTGTTTGATTGTAGTGTATACGACATAGGCTTTGGAGCATGACTTGAAGTAATTTAACAACTGGAATAACAGGCATTTGGGAAGGAACTAATTTCATAGGAAGGCAGATCACAGACACTAGACTTGTTCATGAAAATGTTACCTTGTCATACAATACGGACTTAGAGATCAAGCTATGAGAAAGTTGGTTGTCGGGAAATTGTCCCCCTTTCAGGTTATATGGAGTCCACATGGCAGCATCATTGCTATGGATAGAGTTAGCCTACTTTGAACAGCCACTCTACTGCTCATCCTCTAAAAAGTGGAGGCTTTTTGATGTATCACAAGATCATATTTATCTCTTAAAGAACTTTAAAGAGCATTTAGTCCAACTCATTCATTTTATAGATGATGAGACTAGAACCTAGAGAGTTTCAACAATTTGCCCAAAGTCATAGAGGTAATTTGGTGGCAAAGTTAAGGTAATAGCCCAGGGGCTCTATAATTTCAGCTTGAATGCTCTCTGTAATGTATAACACTGGAAAGAAGTTTTAGTCAAGACTTCTTAAACATGATAGGAAAACACAATTTTACATGTCCTTTTCTTAGAGGTAAGATGGTATATGTATGGATTAGAACTAGAGTCAAGGACTTAGCTTGAATTTTTGATTTGCTACTTGCTCCCTTTGAGATCTTGGAGATTTAGCCTACCTACTGTTCATTTATAAACTCAGAATTTCATAGAAGCTTGATAGATTACATTAGGAGTAAAAGAAAAAGTAGGTTGGGGTCTCAGCTTTGATTTTTATAAGGAGGTTTTAGTGGATTATGAGGTTAATATGAGTCAAGGTAGCCCAAAGAATGAGTATAAACTTGAGTTGCATTGAGAAGCATAATGTCCAGAATAAAGGAATTACTGCTTCTTCATTTCCCACCAGCATCTCTCCTCGGACTTCTCAAAAATCATTGTTCGTCCAGAATAAGCTCATTATAAGAAATCTGATCATCATGAAGATTATTTCAGCTTTAAGACTCAATGACTTCTCAATACCCTATGCCTTCCCTCTGATTAGAAAGCTGGACTAAGCTTCCCTTTATAAAAGGCTCAGAATTTTCCAGCCAATTCTTCATTTCCCACCAAATGCTTTTCTTGGTTTTAACTTTGTAAACAATATGTCCTCTGGCATCTCCCCCTCCTACCCTCTCTCCAGTTTCCTTTTATATATTGTCTTCTAGCCTTGGGGGGCAGGAACTCTCTATTTTTATTTTTATCCTCAGGGTTGAGCACACATAAGTAGATGCTTGATAAATGTTTATTGACTATGATTATATTCTAAATTGCTGTATTTTTTTTCTAGTCAGACCACATCTTTATTGCTGTTATTTCTGGAAGTTACTTTTTTTTTTCTCCTGAGGCAATTGGGATTAAGTGACTTGCTCAGGGTCACACAGCTAGGAAGTATTAAATGTCTGAGGTCAGATTTGAACTTGGTTCCTCCTGACTTCAAGGCTGGTGTTCTATCCACTGTGCCAATTAGCTGACCTGGAAGTTACATTTTTAAGAAAGATATTGACAAAATCATGAAGAATATGATTCCCTGCTGCTCACTACCCCCCAAAAAAGGAAACTATAACTCACACACTCGAAACAAATGTCAAATGAGAAACTATGGAAGGAACTCATGTATGTGTGTGTATGTGTGTGCGTGTGTGCACATACATATGTGTGTTGGAACATAATAATCACTATTTTCAAGAATTTTAAGTTATCACAAGGAGGAAGCACACTAAGTATTGTTTAGGCTTCTGAAATTCTTCCCACTCATGACCTCTTTTCAACTGAGGGATTTTTATGGGACTCTTTCTCCAACCTGAGTTGAGGTGTTTTGTGCATTTATGCATGCACAATGAAAAGTGAGCATGTTATGTGGAAAGAATCAAGGCTGTAATGAAGTTATAGGATGCAACACAGGCAAATGCTGCCAGAAATAACTTTGATTCATTATGTGTTTGATTCTGAATTAATTTTGGTCCTTATTTTTGGATAATGACCCACAGTTTTTGGTATTTGGAACACAGCTTTGGCATAGTGGACAGAGGATTGATTTTGACGTCAGACTTGTTCCTATCATTAATGCGTGATCCTTAACAAATAACATAACTTTGCTGGGTTTCAATTTCTATACCACTAAAATGAAAAGGCTGGACTAGATGACTTCTGTGGTCCATTAAAGTTTTCTATCTATATAATATGGGGAATAAATATTAGATTTTTTCTCAGTTTGAACTCAGAAGACAGAACTAGAAGAAATGAATAGAAATTTGAGGAAAGCATAGTTTGGCTTGGTAAAAGGAAACAACTTTCAAATCACCAGTATCTAAAAGCAAAACAGAGTATTTCCCCTTATTAGACAATTTCAAGCAGAAAATATCATAAAGAAGATTCTTGCTCAAATATTAATCAAATCCTGGTAACAAGTAAATGGTAAATTAATTAGAGCACAAACACACATATTTAAAAAATCCTGAGTTCAATTTGAACTTCAGGCATTAACTGGGTATTTTTGAGTAAGTAAATTAACCTCTATTTGCCTCAGTTTCCTCATCTATAATATTCATATAATTATCACACTTCCCTCCAAGGGTCAGTATGAGAATCAAATAAGATAATTTTTATAAAGCACTTAATCCTGGCACATATATTATTAAATATTAACTATTATTACTAGCATTGAGTACAAATTGGATTGAATAAATACTGCGTTTCTTTTGACTCTAAGATGCAATGATTGACAGTTACATAATATAGAACAAATCTTTCTCTCGGCAACCTCAGGAAAGAGGTACTATTGGTGACACTAGTCACATTTTACTGTTGAAGAAACAGAAAGCTCAGAGGCATTAAAGAACTTGTCCATGATCATGTGGCCAGTAAATAACAGCCTAAATTCAAGCAATCCTAGAATTTCTGACTCTTCTGAGTCCACTAATTTTGGTGTTAAATCATACACTCCCTTGATCCATAATAGACTTTATAAATGCATGCATACATTTGGAGGGTGGAGAAGGATTCAAAAACAATATTACTAATGATTAAAGTTGACAATTGGTCACTCTCTTCCTAATCAAAAGGTCTAACATTTACTTTAGACCAGAGATGTGAAATACTCTACCATAGACAGGACCTGAATTAAATGTAATTGGAAAATATTTTACAAAATAAGTAAAAATTAAAAGAACAACGATAATGTTAATGATTTTCTAAACCAATTCCCCTTCAAGGATCCTTTTAGAACATTTTGTGGTTATTTATATTTGAGTTTGGCACCACTATTTCTTGACAATTATTTTTTGTTTTCTTGCATCTGCAGATTTCCTTTCCAATCTATCCTTATCATTGCTATCACTATGATCTTTGCTATGTACAGATCTGTTCATATCATTTCTATGTTAGGAACAAAAATATAACAATAACAAGGCAAGCAAACAAAACACAAATATATTTTCAGTCATTCACCACCATGAATAGAGTAAAATTCAGAGACCCCAGGGTTCAAGACCTGGAACAAGGTAGTGCCACCCTACCTTGTTAGCTTTATGTCATAATATCCTTTTGATATTGATGCTCTAATCAAAATTCACCTGAACAGAACCTTGTGTTCTCAAGGATTATTTTTTCTTACACTGCTGCCTCTACCTAGGTTACCCCTTTCTCTTCCCTGCTTCCCCCCTCATTTTAAGACTAATTAAGTCATCTCTTCTTTAAAGTCATCTCTTAATTTCCCCCACACAGTCCCCTAGAATAATTTTATGATTTTATCACATCATATTTTACAGTTATTTGTATTGGTATCACAACTAGAGTATAAACTCCATGAGAGTAGAGGGGATTGACTGATGCAGTCAGTAATAAGTACCTAGTATAGAAGTCTAACACAGTAGGTGCTTAGCAAACATTTGTTACATAGTTATTTATAAGACTGGGTTTATTTTAGAGGGAAAATGCAAAGTAGATGCAAATTTTAGAATTAAAAAGCCCATTGCTGGGTGATTTGGTTCATTTTTATCCCATTTGTAGGTGTTATCTCAATGTTTTTTCCATAGATGCCAGGGAATAATTCATTTTGGCATTACTAGTCCAGGATCAGCTAGGTGGCACAGGGCACCAGCCCTGAATCAGGAGGACCTGAGTTCAAATTTGACCTCAGACACTTAACACTTCCTAGCTATGTGATCTTGGGCAAGTCACTTAATCCCAATTACATCAGAAGAAAGTAATAATAATAAATAATAATAAAACAAATTCCAGAGGGCATTTCTCAGTTGTAGAGGTTCATTCTCTCTGTTTTCCCAACCTGATTGTAAGCCATTTGAAAACAGGATCAAACAATAATTTGGTGATGAATATGAATTTTTCATGTCATCTAATGTACTTATGACCACATATACTTGGCAATAATTCCCAAGAGCCTTGTATGTGGATGGATCTGGCTATAAAAAAGTGTACAAAGAAGTATCATCTATAAGTTTGATAATCCTAAATTATGTACATTAATTTGGGTTGGGGTGGAGTACCTTAAATGGTAGCAAGGCAAGTTAAGGAGTAGAATTAAAACAGAAATATTAGAAAAGATAGGAAAGAAGAGATATACACAAACACTACAAGAAGGATAAAGAGTAGGATTTATTAGAAAAAAAAGTACAGCTAATAGTATTTTACTCTAGAAAAAGTTAAATTTATAGATTCAATCAAGAGAAATTTACATTATGTCATTCATACTAATATTGTTTTAGATGCATATTTACATATGAGTAAATGCACGTGTATGTATATATATGTGTGAGTGCACACATGTGTATATGAGAATATGTAGATATGTATTATGATTATTTATATGCATATTTAGATATTTATATATATAAAGGGTCTATAGGTGGATGTGAATGTATATGTATATATGCGTGTAAGTATGTGTGTATTTGTATATGTGTGTGCATGTCTATATCTATCTATACCTATCTATCTATCTATCTATCTATCTATCTATATATATATATATACAGGGAGAGAGAGAGAGAGAGAGAGAGAGAGAGAGAGAGAGAGAGAGATAACACATATCTGTGCTTAATTATAGCCTGCTTGATGAAAGTGAGGGGAAATGAAAGAAGAAAAAAGAATAAAATTTAAAAGTGCACAGCAGCAAACAAAAGAATAATCTCTAAGAAACAAAGAAAAGATGAAGACTCAAGAATATAACTTTTTTTACTATCATATATCTTCTCTTGAACTGGTAATTTATTGTTATATATTTTGAATCTTCCCTAATGTTCCTACTGGGCACTTAACAATGTTCTGTTTTGTTTTGTTTTCCTTTTCTATTTCTCTTTTTTCTATTATTTTTTAAAATAAATGTGAATTGGCCTCAACCCTTCTCCTAACATTCCTTGAAGTGCACAAAAAGAATTTTAAAAACTCAAATAAGATAGGTAAAGGAAAAATTAGCAAAATAAGTCAAGTCAGGTGATACAAGAAAATAATGGAGAAAAAAGAATCAAGATCTTGGTAGAGAAGGCACAAAAATATACTAAAAAGAATAATACCTTGAAAAACAGATTAGGCCAATTGTAAAAGATTCACAAAAATTTTCTGAAAAGAACACTTTAAAATGTAGAATTGATTCAATGAAAAAGGAGGTACAAAAGCTCACTGAAGGGAACTTGTTAAAATTTGAATCGAGCAAATAGAACCTAATGACTCTGGCATATCAAGAAAAAAATAAAACAAAGTCAAAAATGAAAAAAAAGTAAAAGAAAACATGAAATATCTCTTTGGAAAAAACATAATTTCAGGGGAGATCATTTGTGTTTATTATACTATATAAAAGAGTCATGATTTTTAAAAAGAACCTAGGCATCATCTTTTTAAAAAAGGTAACGAGGAAAACTGCTTTCACATCCTAGAACCAGAGGATAAAATAGAAATAGAATTCATTAATCACCTTCTGAAAGAAATCCCCAAAGGAAAACTGCCAGGAATATAATAAACAAATTCCAGAACTCCCACTTCAAGGAAAACATATCGCAAGCAGTCAGAAAAAATAATTCAAATATATTGGAGCCATAGTCAAGATAAGACAAGATTTAGCAGCTTTTACCTTAAAGGATCAGAGGACTTGGAATGTGATATTCTAGAGGGCAAAAGAGCTAGGATTACAACCAAGAATTACCTGACCAGTACATCTGAGTTTCGTGCTTCAGGAAAAAATGTATTTCTAATGAAACAGAGGACTTTCAAATATTCCTTAGGAAAAAATCAGAGATGAATAGAAAATTTGAATTTCAAATACAAGACTTAAGAAAAGCATAAACATGTAAACTGGAAAAAGAAATCATAAAGGATTCAATAATGTTAAATTGTTTGTTTTCCTACATGGAAAGATGATACTTGTAACTTAGGAACTTTATCCATGTTAAAATAATTAAGAAGGAGTGTACATAAGCAGAAAACATGGGTATGAATTAATTATGATGGGGTGATATCTAGAAAACAAATTGAGAGGCAGAGTTATAATGGTAGAATAGGGAGTTAAGGACTCACCCAGTTTCTCCCCCAAACTCTTCCAAATAACAATTCAAAACAAATTTTAGAGCATCAGAATCCACAAAAAAAGATGGAGTGGAATAATTTTCCAGCCAAAAACAACTTGGAAGTTCAGCAGGAGGGATCTGTTAAATCGGGGTGGGTCTGGAGAACAATTATGGTCCAAGCTATGCCAGAACAGTTTGGCCCTGAGGAAAGCAGGTACTTGTGGTGGGGCACCTAAATGGGCAGCAGTGGCAGCAATCTCCAGACCTCTCAGCCTACAGAGGCCAAGGATAACTCAGCAGAAAAGATTTGACAAACTAGGGTGTGAGGGAAGCCCCACCCAGGACTGGGCTTTGTTAGCCACTGGTCAGTAGTAGCAGCGATGCTATAATGCTAATAACAGTTATTGCAGTAGCAACAGCAGTAGATTCTCAAGATCTTAGTACACAGGTAGATGGGATGGAATAACTAACTGGTCATAGGGAAATTGCAGGGGCGTCTTTGCTGGTACCACTTCAGGATTTGTTTCTTTGCCCATGTTCAGATTCATGTTGCAGTGCCAGTTCACAGTACAGATCCCCAGAAGGATTTCTGAAAATAGCTAAAGCTTGGGATTCTCCAACCTGGAAATATAGCCCTACTTTTTAAAAGAGTGAAAATCCATATAATAAACTGGAGAAATGAGCAAACAGTAGACACAGATTCTTACCATAGAAAGCTACTGTGGTGACAAGGAAGACCAAAATACAAACCCAGAAGCTTATAATACAGCTCCTATATCCAAACTCTCCAAAAAAATTAGAGCTCAGGCTCCAATCCAAGAATTGGCTCAAGCCATGAAAAAGTTCAAAAGGGATTTTTAAAATTAAGTAAGAAAGGTAGAGGAAAAATTGGGAAGAAAAATGAGGGTAATACAAAAGGAAATATAAAAAGCTAATAAGGTGACGAATGCCTTAAAAAGCAAAATTAGCCAACTAGGAAATGAGGTACAAAAACACTGAGGAAAATAGTCCATTAAAATTTATAATTGAGGAAAGAAAGCTAATAACTTTATGAAAAATTAAGATATAATAAAAACAAAAACCAAATAATGAAAAAAAGAAAAAAATGAAATTATCTCATTGGAAATTATTTCATTGGACCTGAAAAATAGATTCAGGAGAGATACTTTAAAAATTATTGTTCTACCTGAGTTCAAATCTGGTCTCAGACACTCAACATTTCTTAGCTGTGTGACCTTGGGCAAGTCATATATATAAATACATACATATGTGTGTGTGTGTGTGTGTGTGTGTGTGTGTGTGTGTGTGTGTGTGTGTATTTCTGGATAGTTACGATATTTTCTCCTTGATTTGAGAGTTCTGAAATTCGGTTTGGTTATAATATTCCTTGTAGTTTTCATCTTGGAATCTTTTTCAGAAGATGATCAGTGAATTTTTTCATTTTCTATTTTACTCTCTGGTTCTGCCATATCCATATAGTTTTCTTTGATAATTTCTCAAAAGATGATGTTCAGACTTTTTTTGATCATGTCTTTCAGGTAGAAATATATATAGAAATATATAAAGAAACAATTCAAAGATAGTGGAGCCACAATCAGAATAACAAAAGATTTAGCAGCTTCTACATTAAAAGATTGAAGGACTTGGGATATGATATTCCAGAGAACATTTAGCTGGGATTACAACCAAGAATCATCTACTCTGCAAAAATGAGTATAAACCCTTCATGGGAAAAGGTGGAAGTTCAATGAAACAGAGAACTTTCAAACATTCATGACAAAATACTGGACTCAGGAAAAGCATAATGAGGTAATTGGAGAAGAGAAATAATAAGGGACTTAATATAGGCTAATTCATTTACATTCGTACATGTTAGGATATACGTGTAATGTCTAGGAACTTTCTAATTATTAAAGCCTTTAGAAAGAACACATATAGACAGAGGGCACAAGTGTGAGTTGAATATGAGGGAATAATATCTAAAAATATCTTTAAAGAAAATAAAATCAGGGAGTGAAAGAGGCATGAACTTTGAGAAAAGGAAAGGAAGAAATGGAATGGTATAAATTATCTGCCATAAAAGCAGCAAGAAAAAGCTTTTATAATGGAGGGCAAGAAGGGAAGGAGAAGGGAGTGAATAAACTTTTCATCAAACTTTGCTCAAAAAGAAAATATCATACACACTAAATACGTGTAAAAAAAATTATCTTCCCTGCAGCAAAGTAGGAGAAGAAAGGGATACAAGAAGGGGAGAAGGTGATAGAAGAAAGGACACAATGAGGAGTGATTGGTCAGTAGCAAAACACTTTTGAAAAGGGACAGGTTGAAAAGAGAGAATAGAATAAACAAAAGGGATATAGAGTTAGCAAAACTAATTATGAAAATAATTTTGAAGCAAGTTTCTCTGATGAAGGCTCCTTCTCTCAGATATACGAGTCATATATATATATATATATATAAAACCCTTCTCCAATTAACTAATGATCAAAAGATATAATCTATGCCCAAAGATTTATAAAACCACGTATTTCCCTTGACCTAATAATACTATTAGGCATCAAAAAAAAAAAAAAGATTTTTAAAAAAGGAAGAAGAACCTATAGATATAAAAATATTTTTAGCATTTCTTTTCTCAGAGCAAAGTAATGGAAATTGAGGGTCTGTCCATCAATTGGGAAATGACTAAATAAATTGTTCTATGTGATTATGAAGGAATGTTATTGTTCTATAAGAAATGATGAGCAGGATGCACTCAGGAAAACTTGGACAGCCTTCCATGAGCTCAAGCAGACTGTGTACATAGTAACAACAAAGTTATAGGATGGTCAGTTTTGAATCATTTTATTATTTTAAGTAATACAATGATCCAAGACTACTCTGGAGGACTTATGATGAAAAATACTGTCCATAACATCACATGGGCCTTCTCAGTTGGAGGAGGGAGAGGAAAGAGGAGAATCTGGAATTCAAAAATTTAAAAATAAATGTAAAAATCCTAACTGGGGAAAATAAAAATTAAAACATGAAAAAATGGGAATGACAAGGGAGAGGAAAGAATTACGCACTGGAGAAAAGGGAAAAGGAAAAGTAGAATGGAATAAATCATCTCATGTAAAAGAGGCACAAAAAAGCTTTTATAGTGAAGGGAAAATAGTGAGTGGTGGCAGACATCATTTGAACTTTACTATCATTAAAATTAGTTCAAAGAAAGAAAAACATGCATACTCAGGGATAGAAATCTATCTTATAGTATAGAGAAATAGGAGAAGAAGATAATGGAAGTGTGGTGCTGATAGAAAATAGAATGTATTTTGGGTAGCAAGTTTTGAATCAGCAAATTTCTATGATAAAGACCTCATTTCTCAAATATATAAGCAATTGAGCCAAATTTATAAGGATGCAAGTCATTCTCCTATTGATAAATGATCAAATATTATGAACAGGCAGTTTTCAGATGAAGATATTAGAGCTATATATAATCATATTAAAATACTCTAATTCATTATGGTTAGAGTATTATGATTTAAAATAACTCAGGTGTCACTTTACATCTATCATGTTGATTGATATAACTAAAAAAAAGGAAAAGGACTTAATAGGTACAAAAATATTTAAATGGCCTCCTCTTCTTTCTTTCTCTCTCTTTTAAGTGGCAAAGAATTGGAAATGCTCATCAACTGGGGAATAGCTAAACATGTTGTGATACATGATTGTGATAGAATACTATTATGTGCTAAGAAATGATGAGAAGGATATTTTTAGAATAACTTGGAAAGACTTATATGAACCGATACAAAGTGAAGTGAAAAGAATGAGAAGAGTGCACAAAGTAACAATGAAATTGCAAAATGATCATTTGTGAAAAGCTTAGCTATTTTAAGCAACACAATGATTCAGATGATAAGATGATAATAAAGGGTAACTACTTACAGAAAAAGAATAGATGGAGTCTGCAGATAAAAGCAAGCCTTTTTTAAACTTACTTTTTTTTTTGGTTTGTGTTTTCTTTCACAACCTGAATAATCTGGAAATTTGTTTTTGTATAACCTATAGCAAATGACTTCAATGAAGAGGGGCAGGGAAGAATGGAAGAAAGGAATTTAGAACTCAAAATAAAAAAAAAATGTTTAAAATTGTTTTTACATGTAATAATGAAAAATAAAATATTTCAAAAAGTATAAATTTTCAGATCTCCTTCCCACCCTACCCCTTCCTAAGTGATTGTCTGTCTTTTTAGATAGGGTAGTAGATAAAACACTGTACTGGTAATAAGGAAGTTCTGAGTTCAACTCCAGCCTCAATTACTAGTCATGTAATTCTGCACAGATCACTTGATCTTTGACTTTCTAAACTATAAAATGGGGATAATAATTGCAACCTAACTCATAGGGTTATTGTAAAGATCAAATGAGTTAATATTTGTAAAGCACTTAGCACAGTAGTAGGTGCTTAATAAATGTGTACTCTCTTCTTTTCTCCCCCATTCCATAAGTCTCTGTATTTATATGTCTGATTAATTATTTAAACATATATTATTATGCAGAATTGCGGTAATATAATGATTCTTTATACTCCAGGAAGAAAAAAAATGAGGGAGTATTCTGTCCTGAATTTCAAACTTAGGAAAAGTGACTTCCCCAACTAAACTTCATAAAACCCTGATTTTCTACCACCATCTGGTGGCAGCACACCTAAATTGTAGAAGTAGTCTTCACAAGGTCACAACTCCATGGATGTTAAGAGTTCTGAAATTGTAAATCTACATTACAAAGATATAACTATTGGGACATTCATTTTGATTTTGCCACAAAAATAAGAAACCAAATATGGGAAGCTCTGAAGACAATGAAAATTATACTGAAAACAGAAAAAAAGATGCTGAGGGTATAGGGAGAAAACTGAAGAAGTTAATTGAGAAGAGAAAAAAAAAAAACTAGGAGACTAAAGTTGGTTCTCTCTTGGGAGGGAGACAAGAGAAAAAGGGTTCTAAAAAAGAATTTCCCTGACTACTGATATTAATTCAATTCAACAAACTTTTATTAAGCAATTAAGGTGTGTAATACATTGTTCTAAGGTCTGAGAATTCAAATACTATAATAAAACAGTTCCTGCCCTTCAGAAGCTATTAAAAGAATGAGGTGAGGAGAAAGAAGGAGCAATAAAAGTTGACAAAGGAGTCATTTGAGATATGAGGACAAGGATTATAAGATTTGATCATTTTATAAAATTCATCACTACTAAAGAGATCCAGAAGAAGATGGTGGCTAATGGTATTATAACCTGGGTACATACAAAGAAAGAACTTTGACATTTCCATAATTCTGATTCCCCTAAGATTATGTGCACGTGATAATAGATATTATACAAAGAATGAAGAAATATGTGAGAGACATCAGTGGTGGCAGTCAAGAGCTTAAGAATTCTGACATGTTGCTAACAGTTCATAGAGCAAGAAGAGATGGCTTCTAAATACAGAGAGCTAAACTAGAGCAGCTTGATGCTGGCAGATGTAGTATTTAAAGAAAGATGCTTCTACTTAAGGATATGCCTACCAGAGAGACAGACAAACAGGCACAGACAGACAAAGTCAGAGAGAGAGAGAGAGAGAGAAAGAGAGAGAGAGAGAGAGAGAGACAAAGACAGAGGCAGAGACAGAGGCAGAGACAGAAGCAGAGACATAGAGACAAAGAGAGAACCAGACAGAGATTTAAAGGTAAAACAGAGAGAGACACCCAAATACAAAGACAACGACAGAGGGATAGAGACAGAGAAAGGCAGAGAGACAGAGAAAAAGATAGAAAGGCAGGCTGATAATTAAGCAGAGGTGCACAAAGAGAGACTGGGAGACATTAAAAAATATTAAGAGATATAGAAGACCCAGAAGCAGAAAATGGAAAGAGGAAAGTCCCACCACCCACCGTCCCCCACACAGAAAGACAGAAAGACAGAAGGAGAGAGAGAGAGACAGATGGAGGCACAGAGAGACAGAGACAAACAGAAGGATAGAAAGGCACACTGATAAATAGGCAGAGACACACAGAGAAAGATAAGAAGGAGGTAGCGGGGGAGAGACAAGAGGAAGGAGAAGAGACAAATAGAATGAGACAGACAGACACAGACAGAGAGACAGAGAGAGATACACAGAGACAGAAAACAAAGACACAAAAACACACACACAACAGATATACAGAATCAGAGAGATATAGAGTTAATCACAGAAACAGAGAGAGGCATAAAAGGACAGAGCCAGAAAGATAGAAAAGCAGGCTAATAAATAGGCAGTTACAAGCAGAGAAGGAGAATGGAAGAGACTGAAAGTGATCAAGAGTTGTAGAGAGACAAAATCAAAGATGGAAAAGGGAGAAGGAAAGAAAGAGAGACAGACAGATAGAGAGAGAAAGAGACAGAGAAAGAGAGAGAGAGGGAGAGGGAGAGAGAAAGAGAGAGACAGAGAGACACAGAGACACACAGAAACAGAGAGGAGAGAGACAGAGAGAGAGAGAGAGAAAGAGACAGAGAGAGAGAGAGAGAGAGAGAGAGAGAAAGAGGAGAGACAGAGACAGAGAAAGAGACAGAGACAGAGAGACAGAGACAGACAGAGACAGATAGAGAGACACACAGAAACAGAGAGAGGAGAGAGACAGAGAGAGAGAGAGAGAGAAAGAGAGAGAGAGAGAGAGAGAGGAGAGACAGAGACAGACAGAGAGACACACAGAGACACAGAAACAGAGAGAGGAGAGAGACAGAGAGAGAGAGAGAGAGAGAGAGAGAGAGAGAGAGAGGAAGAGACAGAGAAAGAGACAGAAACAGACAGACAGAGACAGAGAGACACATAGAGACACACAGAGACACACAGAAACAGAGAGGAGAGAGAGAGAGAGAGAGAGAGAGAGAGAGAGAGAGAGAGAGAGAGAGAGAGAATCTGAGATAGTTTTCTCAATTTTATCCATTTCAGAAGCCTGAGTCTTGGAATATATTGTTTCCTACACTATTGGTCTGGGAATGAGCTTTTAATCCCTGGAGTGTGTGTGTAGAGATTGTTTTCCCAATTCCTTTGCTAATTTAGTCCCGATTAAATGTTTTACTTTTAAAATGCATGTTCATTGTCTGGTCTGCTAGCCTGGTGCAAAGTGAGTTTAGATGAGTTTAGAGATTCCCAGTGGAACTAGGATGGGGGCTTAATCCAGATGAGATTCATTAATCATTCACAGCAATCCATGTGGATCTGGAGTTGGGTGCCACATATGCTACAGTATCAAACATTGGAGAGCTGAGGAAGAGATGCCATGGATTATAGTATAGTGGGAAGAAAACTAGTTCTGGTTTTAAATACCTCCCATTAGAAGACAAATCTAGAAAAATCTATAAAGTATCATCTCTAGGTGTGCCATAGCAACTCATGAATATAATCTATTATAGTGGAAAGATGGTAGAAATCTATGCTGGTGAAGAGAGGGCCTATATATAAAGTCAGATCTTTGAATTATTCAGATATGAATGTAAGTGATTTTACTCATAAGGAAGGCATAAACCAGATCAGAGGAGTTAAAGTTTTCTATAAACATGAACATGAAATGCACACAACTGAGTTTTCCTTATAGAACTGTTATTAAACAATTTCCACAAGTCATCATTCAATTTACAGAGTTGTGTCATTTTAGTAAATCTATCTCTATCAAATATTTGAATATTCCATATCAAAGACTTCTCTGTCTCTCTCTTTCTCCATCTCTGTCTCCATCTCTCTCTGTCCTTCTGTCTTTCTATCTCTCTGACTCTCTCTCTCACCTACCTTTCTATGGCCCATTAATTCTACTTCTGACACCTGGAAATAAGATACAAAATCAAGATGTCTATTGTTTCTACCCCCGTCATTCTATCTTTCAAATGATTGATGGTGAGATGAAGTTTTTCACATTTTTCCTTGCAAAAATTTGTACCTTATCCCATGCAATAAAGGTTTGCATGTCAAGTGGGTCAAGTTGGGGGTGGGTATATGAGGATAAAGTGCTTCAGTGAGAGTGCAGGTGCTGAAAGGGATGTTTAAGAACAGAAAAAAAAATATCCACATAATAATAACATTGAAGAACGAATGAATAAATGGGTTGGAGAGAGTAATAATAGAAGAGATAGCTTGGCACTTTGTAAATTGGAGGTTGCTGATCCTTTGCTAGTGTCCTGAGACTTTTGCTGCCACAAATATTTGTACTAAAGCACTGTCTTGTTCATTTGTGACTGAGAAAATGAAAAGAGTCCCATACTACATTTGTATAGCACTAAGCATTTTATTATCTTGCTGATACCTCCTTTTAGCTTTTTAAAAACTGCATGCCAATACAGGCTGACAGATGCACTAACAGAGATGGATGCGACATTACATTCTGAGTTGTGTTGTACTTGCCAATTGGGGCAAATATTAACTGAGAGTTCTATATGACTGATACCCTGACACATTAGAATTTAATGCTCTAATGAAACTCAGAGTAAATTATGCCCAAGTTCATTTCATATGGGTTTATCTTACTCCCTTTTGTGCAAAAAACATCACATGGGAAAACACTTTGGCTGATCTTATAATAATAGCTGACATTTACACATTGCAATAGGTTTACAGAACACTTCAGATATATCATCTCATTTGTTTCTCACAGTAACCCAGTAAATAGGGAGTGCACAAGTTTGTCTGTTTGTTATACAGATGAGGAAACTGAGGCCCAGGGAGGTAAAATTGTCTTTTATTACATAAGTGATGAAGATTAGAGGCGATATTGAAATTCAGGGTCTTCTAATACCAAACTAAAGTAGCAAAGTATAATGGAAAGGGTATTGTTACAAATTGTCTTACCTGGCGTCAGGATACCTGGTTTCAGGTCCTATTCCCAAAATATCTTTTAAGCATATAACAACTGACAAATCAACTCACTTTTTTGAGCCTCAGCTAACTCACATCTAAAATGCAGAGAATATGTATAGAAACTGCCCCATAGGGCTATTGTGAGACCAGCATACTGGAAACTTTAAGCATTATAGTCATCTGAGCTAGTATAATTTCTAGTATCCTTTGGCTATATCTGTGGTGACATTAGGGATTAATGCACTAGTTATTCATGCTTTTAAAAACTGAATTCCATATCATCCCTGGTAGCAAATTTATTTGATGCTTTCTGATATTGGAGACTTTTTTTTTTCCATATCATGGAGCTACATGTCTTTTTAGGAGGAGGAAAGGGGGAAATGTGCTAATATTTGTTCTTTTTTTTATTTTAATGCTGGACATCAAAAATGCCTTTTAAAAATTTACAGATTCATATTTGCCCAGTATCAGGTAATATGAGCATGACTTTAGAGAACAGCACACTCGGCTAGAAGAAAGATATAGTTTTAGCAATGTAAATGATATAGAGTGAAATCTACTATCCTTGGCATTCTTTTGGATGTGAAATTAACTTCCACTCCTTCAGAAGAGTGTTGGGAGGATAAACGGCAATAAAAATAAGTGAATTATTTGTAATTGCAGTAAATCTTGCAATATTGCAATAAAATCTCTCCCATATATATAATTTTCTGTTAAAATGAAATCATGACAATCATTCAAGCAAATTCCATATGTATCCATTTGTTTTTTTCTTAAATGAGATTTAAAATCAAGTGGTTTATTTCAAATGGCTGGAATTCCATCTAATCTGTCTGTCAATTTTTAAAAATCAATAATAATAAACAGTTATTAAACATCTCTCATTAATTACATTCATAATTGAAGGAAATACATGAAGTTTAGTGAAGACAACTATCTTGCCCTTATAGACCTAGAAGGACAATAAAATTTAAAATAAATGACCAAAATCAAATCATTAGTGATAAAAATCTCAAAAGAATGAAAGATAAGTGTTAAGTCCTAAGAGGTTAATAATGTCTGAAGGTATTAGAGAAGTTTTCATGAAGAAGGTAATATTTGAGTTGGGCCTTTTTAGGGTGAGTCAAACACAATAGGAAAGGGAAGGGACAGAGAGCATTCCAAACATAAGAAATGCTGTGAATAAAGTTGTGGACTTATCACATGGCAAATTCAGTTCCAATTTCCCTAGACATGACGTAGAATGTTGTGAGATTAGGCTGAAATGGAAGGTTGGTACCACATTGTAGCTGGCCTTGACTTCCTGATTTAGGAGTTTGGATATTCTCAATGAATATCCATGATTTGATTTGAGCAAATATGCATTTTATTGTCTCCCATTATAGAATATATGCTCCTTGAAGGAAAGAATTATTTAACTTTTGTCTTTTTAATTCAATAGTACAATATCTGGCACAGGAAAAGTGCTTAATAAATGCTTGTCAATTGATTTATAGATCACCTATGCATTATATATATATATATGAAAGCCAGTAGTGTAAAGTATGGTTAAATGGGGATTAAATATTTTTCCATTTTCTATTTTTTTGCCCTATTCTGATCCTCATAGTTTCAATGAAACTTAAACTGATAGTTTTGACGTTTGCAAAACAAAGTAATAAAAAAAAAAAAAAAGAGAGAGAGAGAGAGACAAATGGAAAGAATGTTAGGCTAAGGAGTCAAATGGGCAAAGTCTGAGTAATAGCTATTCCATTAATTTACTATGTGACCTTAGCAAATCACTGGACTTATCTGAGATTTCATTGATTCCTTTATAAAAAGAAAAAGGTTTAATTAGATAATCTTTAAGGTGTTTTTGGAATAACTAGGTGCCATAGTGGAGAAAGTACCAAGCCTGAAGTCAGGAAGACTGACCTTCCTGAGTTCAATTTGGCCTCAGACACTTACTAGCTGTGTGACCCTGAATAAGTAATTTAATCCTGCTTGCTCAATTTCCACATCTGTAAAATGAGCTGAAGAAAGGAATGATAAACTATTCTAGTATCTTTACCAAGAAAACCCCAAATGAAATCAGGAAGAGTCCAAGGCAACTGAAAAAACTGAACAAAAAGGTTTTTTCTGCGTTTAACATTATATGATTTCATAACCTTTCATACTATTCATCCTCAAACCCACATTTGCATTAGTTTTATACTTTATTGTATGGACATATTGTTGTATGTTCATATCTTCTTTCTTTTATAAGATTATGAATTCCTTTAGAATTGGGACTATGTCTTATTCATCTTTATGCCTCCCACAATACTTAACAGAAGGTCTTTCATATAGAAAGCATTTAATAAGTATCTGCTAAGTTAATATTTGAATAATTTCTTAAATTAAAAAAACACTTTGGTAAAAGTTTTAAAAATTTATAAAAAAAAGATTAATGTTTTCACTACTGCTTGCAATTTTTTAGGATCAACACTGGCAAGCTAGCTATTATCCAAAGTGATCAAAATGGTAAAGAAATTAAAGATGATACATTGATGAATGAGTCATAGGAATCCTGAGGAAGTGAATACTATGGTCTATGAACATTTTAGAGGCTCTTGTTTGGGAGAATGATTCTACTTGTTCAGTTTAACATCAGACTGAACTAGAAGCCATGACTGGAAGCCATGGGGGCGCAACTTGGGTTAGATTTAAGAAAAATCAAAGGAACAAACAGATTCTAACCATCTTCAGAATAATTTGAGCTATATTAAAATCCCATCCTGATGGATCACAGCAGGAAATAATAAGTTGCTCATTGCTGAAGATATAAAAGCAGACATTAGATAACTATTTGTCAGAGGCATGGCAAAGGGGATTCTTCTACAGGTGCAATGTTTTTTCCTAATGTTTTAGGCAATAAATATTTATTAAATAGTTACTATGTGGCAGGAACTGTGCTAAGTGCTGGAAACCCAAATATAAGAAAAAACTGAGTCCTTGCCCTCAAGAAAAAACAACTATAGAGATAGCTCAGTGGCACAGTGAATAGAGATTGAGCCTGGTGTCAGGAGGATTTGAGTTCAAATACAGCTTGATATTTTATAGTTTCTAGCTGTGTGACTCTGGGTATATATATATATATATATATATATATATATATATATATATATATATATATATGTATATCTTGTCAAAACAACAATTCTACACATGCAAGTCATAAAGAGTATCAATGGAAGAAATCTCAGAATGAAGGTACTAAAATGGGAGGGAGGAGATTGGGAAAAGGATACTAAGAAAGGCCTCATACATAAGATGACTTTTAAGGTGGCCTCAATGGCCTCTGATTTGACATTTCTTTAATTTTATATGAATAGCATGGGGTTTTCACCTAAAGTATTCCAAATAAATTAACACTTTTATCCATTATTATACATTAGCTACAATAACTAGAGGGTACTAAAGGCTAAGTGGTATGTTGAAGGTTAAACTATTAATTATGATATCAGCCCTGAGATGCTGTTACTGAGAAAGCAAGGCCCAGTGAGCAGATTGCTGCTTTTGGAAATAAATGACTCGGTCTCTATTATCTTGCCAAACACTAGAACTCACTGTAGGAATTAGGTAAATCACCTCATTTCTTTTCACGCCACTTGCCACTTCTTCGAACAGTAGCAGTTAGAGGATGCAGAGTGCTGGATCAAGGGACCAGATTTGACTTGGGATCTTCTGGGTTTTATAAACTCTAAAACCTGATTTTTAAAATGCATTCATTTATTCATTCATTTGCAAGTTTGCAGAAAAGTTTCTAAATATTTTTTTTGAAATGTGTATATTTTCAATAATGCAATAATTTCCATATTTTCTTTAAGTTCTCAGCACTCTACCAATGAAGGCACCATATGGTCCTTTTTTTTTTTTTTTTAACATTCATTTTGTTTAGTTAAGTATTTTTAAGTGGAATAGTAATTACCACACTTTCAAAATTTAAAAGATCTGTGATTTCATGAATGTAGGTGATTTTCCCCAACCAATGGAGATAATTCCTCCACACACATATTTCAAAGATGATTAGGTGCCAAAGAAATTCATGTCTTTGTGGTCCAGCTTCTTTTAATAAGCCTGTGCACCCAAACCTAGAATGATCCCCACATGATAGACAGAGGAACTTAAATCCTATCCAGGATAGTAGAAACTTCTGGGATTTGTCCTTTACCAGCATTCTTTCTGAGAACTCAGGGTCCTTTCTTTTCAAATAAGAGCTGTTAATTAATACTAACAATTTATGTTAAGGCAGCACTTTAAGGTATACTAATTTTCATGTACATTTTCTCATTTGATCCTCACAGCAAACTTGTGTGCTATTATTTTTCCTCTGAGTGACTTGAGAAGATAAAGGACCTAGTGGGGAAAATTTGAGATAAGGTCTGAATTTGTGCCTTTCTGACTCTATGGAGTCACACTGCCTCTTAAAATGTATTAAGTATCTAAAGGAAAAAAAAAATTGCCAACTAAAACTACATAATATAAACATGTTTTAATTGGCTGTTTACATATATATGAATATATTACCATACAGGAATTATATGCACATGTATGTGCATATAATGTATATGTATATATGTAACACATATGTACAGACACATGCACATATACACATGCAAAAATACATATATGTATATATGGAAAGATGTGGTTAAAAAAAGGCAAAATGTATGAAAAGAAGACAAATAGCTCCTCATTACTGTCATCTCAATAGATGTTTTCTCTCTTCTTAAAGCATCCTGTTGCTTCTGTCAACCTTGCTTGAAGCGTCCATCCCCATCAATTTTCTGTCATATTTAAATGTCATCCCAAGAAAGGCGAGCTATAGAAAACTAAACTTTCTGAGTGACATTGGTCCTTTTAGGTCATTTGCATTTCTGACACAATTGAAATCATTCCAGAAAAATTCTGTCTCTATAGGAGTTCTTTGAGGACTAATTGCCTGGATTGTCACTTGATCTGTACATTTTTTATGCACAGGTCAGAAAGTAAGCCTTTATTAATACTAGGAATATTTTGTTTCATCATGCACGATCAAATAATCTCTCAAACTCAGTCTACTTTGCATTAGTTGTAGCAGGTTGAGGGGACTTTCATTATCAATTTGTACTAGTTATTTCAATATTCTGAAGTTCCACAATTCATCAAAGTGGTTGGCCATACTTCTTATACAATTCAGAGTTCACATGAAGCTGAATAAGTGGCTTAAGGAGTTTCTTAAGCCAAAACATTCACTCCCTCCTCTCTCCACACCCTCATGCCAGTCTTCAGATAATAAATGTCTCTAATCCATAGGTAGCACCATACTTGGAAGCTCAACAGACAGCTTCTTGACTGTCTTCTTGACACTGTTTGTGTCCCCATTTGCAACCCATTGCTACAACTTCAAGAGTCTTTGCTCACTTTCACACATCCCAGTGATGCATCAGGGACAGACATTAGTGACACTGTCCAGGAGAAGAGTTGATATAAGTTTTAGATTTTTCTGTGTTTATAATAAAAATACAAATAACTTGTGATTATATAGTCCTTTAAGATTAACAGAAGATTTTCTAACTAATAACACTCTGAAGACAATAGAACAAGTAGGATTATCACCATTTCATAGATAAGAAATATAAAGCACATGAAATTGATTTGTCCTCAGATCACATAGATAGTAATTACTAGATCTAGTATTCAAATTAGGTCTTTGGTTTTCAAATTCAGTTTTCTTCTCAATATATAATGACCTAATGTGCGTAGGAGACAGTATGGTGGCTCAGTGGATAGTGTTGGATCTGGAGTTAGGGATATTTGAGTTCAAATCTGGATTCAAATACTAACTAGTTGTGTGATCCTGAGCAAATCACTTAACCTCTATTTACCTTTATCTACTAGAGAAGGAAATGACAAAACACTCCACTATCCTTACCAAGAAACCCTCTTAGACTATATAGTCCATGGCATGATAAATAGTAAAACATGGCTGAACAAATGAACAGTAACAATGTAGTATACATACTACTCTATCTTCTGGAAATAAAGATAAAGGAGAAAAAAAAATAAAGAAAAACTTCCTTTGCCTACAAGGAGCTCACATTCTAAAGAGAGAAGCTCTGTACAAATAACAAGCTACATTCAGAATATATGCAGAGTGGATAGAAGCACTTTGAAAAGGAGAGACAACCAAGATAAGTCTCCTGAAGATGGTAGAATTTGAGCTAAGTTTTGAAGAAAATTTGAGAAACTAAGAGGCAGAAGGGAGGACACAGAACTTTCCAAGGTTGGGAGACAGTTTCTACAAAATATTGATATAGAAAATGGAGAATCATGTTCAAGAAATTACAATGAGTCCAGTACTTTTGGAAAGTAGAGTTTATGGAGGAAAGTATGGTATATGATAACTAGAAAATTTGGAAGGGGTTAAGTTGTAAAAGACTTTTAATGCTAAACAGAGGAATTTATATTTGATCTTGGAGGTAAAAAAAAATAATTAAAACTCACTGGGTAGGAAGGTGATATGGTTAGACCTACCCTTTAGGAGAGCTTAAATCAGCTTACAGGGTATTTTGGATTGGGAAAAGAGGAGGCTGGGAACCAACCAGAAGATTATTGCAACAGTCCCCATGAGAAGTGATAAGAGCCTGAACTAAGGTTATGATTGTGTGAGTACAAAGAGAACAGTATCATGGAAACCAAAAGAAAAGAAAATGTCCAGAAGGAGAAGGTGTCAAAAGTTTGCAGAAAAGTCAAGAAGGATCAGGATTGAAAAACTACAGTCAGAGCTGGCAATTAAAAGATCACTGGTAACTTTGGAGAGATCAGTTTTAGTCCCAAACCAAATTACAGAGGGTTTAGAAGAGAATGAAAGGGGAACATGTGGAAATAACTAATGTAGACTCCTTTTCTCAAGGATTTTAACTATGAAAGCTTAGAGGGATGATTGGATGATAATGAATATTAACTAGTGCTAGAACTATATAAAATTCTTAAAAGTTGGATCTTTCATTTTGTTCTTTCAGTCCCCAGACACTGACACAAAACAAGCACATAATAAATGTTGATTGACTTTATGACCAGAGAGGCAAAATGATTTAGAATGAGTCTAAGTGATTTAGAATGAATTCTGAATTTGGTGATGGAAATTCTGAATTTGAATAATCTTAATAACTTGTACTTATGTTACACTTTGAGGGTTACAAAGTATTTTTCTTATTTGATCCTTATAGCAACCATGGATGATAGATATTGTTATTTTTCTTCCTTTACAGGTACAAAGACTGACATTATATTGCCCAGGGTTGTGTAACTAATTGATGTCAGAGGCAGAATTTGAACTCAGGGTCTTTGGACACCAAGTCCAATATTCTGTTTATTATGCCCAGCTCACTGTCCAGCTCTGACACTAACTTCTTGGCATAAACTTTCTAGACCTCAGTTGCCTCAGCTGTAAAAAAATGAGGAGGTTGAACTAAAAGCCTTGAAAAGTCCCTTTTAAGATCTCCAACTGTGATAGACAATTAGACTCTGTATTGAGGGATGAGCCTGCTTTCTGCATTAGAAAAATAAAAGGCCTAGAGTAATAATAACTCTGTTCAATTCCAAGCCCTATAACTAAATTACTATGAACCTGAGCTGAATTTCTTCTCTCTCACTCTTAAGTTCTTTATCTATCAAGGAAGAGGAGTTGGAATAGGTTTTCTAAGGACCCTTGGTGATATAGCGGTCCAGCAGAGTGGATTGCATACTGGATAAGGAGTCAGGAAGATTTAAAATGGAATTTTGCCTATGGCGTTTGCTTGCTTTGCAACCTTTACTTTTCTAAGCCTCAGTTTGCTCATTTGTAAAATGGAAGTAAAACTAAATCTAAAGGATAAATAGTAGTGATGACTAGCACATAGCATTAAGTAAAATGTTTTGCAAATCTTAAATCTTAAAGTACTGTATGAATGCCAAGCACTAGAAGCAATTTCATAAGTATAGGATTTGTTGAGGCACGTTTAGATAGCAGTTTGTCCCAAAACAAAATAAAACTGGAAGTTTTAGTGGACTCATATAAGCTCTAGATGAGTCAGCATTGTGATTTTGCAGCCAAAAAATCTAATGAGCTCTTGAGCTGCTTGAAGAAAATCACAGTTTCCAGGAAGAAGGAGGCAATAGTCTCTCTGTATTCTGCCCTGGTCAGACCATTTCTGAAGAATTGCATTGAATTCTAGGAATCACTCTTTAAGGAAAACATCCACAATGTTGGAAGACAACCACAATGGTGAAGAGATTTGAATCCGAGTTGTGTGAAGACTGACTGAAGGAGTTCGAGTTATTTATTCTGGAGAGAAAATCGATGAGAAAGAAGAGCATGATAGGTACATTTAAGTATTTTAGGATGTTATATCTAGTTTGACCCCAGTAAGCATAACTAGGATTAATGGGTATGTTACAAAGACAAACATTTGGGCCTGATGTCAGGAAAAACATCAACATCTATACACACACACATCCACCACACCCCTAAAAACACACAACCACACAGACACACTCACACCCTCACTTCCTCCCTTCTCTAATTAGAGCTACCCTAAACTGAAATGGAATAGAACCTGTTTAGTAGGTCTTCTCATGGACATCTTTAAGTAGAGGCAGAAATCCTTTATAAATGGTAAGTTGGAATATATGACTTCTTGGAATCTTTCCAACTATAAGTCTATGATTTTGTCTTTATCAGATACAGCTTTCTCTTTTTGTTGCCATTGGAAGGCAGATCCCATTCCTAACTGCAGCCACTGAAGTTCTCAAATGAGCTACCTCTAAAATGTGGAAATAGCTTTGAGATTAATTTCTATTAAAGCAAACTCAAGTTAGCTTTTCTATTGATGTTGTGAAAAAGAAAATAGTCTTTCTTGTGGTCGATAAAGAATTGAAAAGCGTGGTTAATAATAAAAAGAGAATTAGGAGCTCCTTTAATGATGATATGTCATGCGCTGGCCTATAGAATAAATAGCAATTATCACATTGGAGAAATGAGTTTCTTAGAATTCACATTATTCCTGACAGCTACATCTATATATCATCCCCTTCTGGACTATTCACTTTATTCCTCTTATTGAACAATGAAGCTTAGCAAAATTCTCCACTCAGGTGCATCTGGTAGAGCATGTTTTGTCTGAAATTCAAGGAAAGGAACAAGTATTAGATATATTGCTATTGTCATTCAATTAGGCATTATGTTCATTTTTTAGCCAATAATGCAAAATAAGAATGACTCCCATTCTGTAACAAAGTCCCAATGTAGGTAGCTAAGTGCTGCAGTGGATAGTGTGTTGGGAATGGAGTTAAGATTTGAATTCAAATCTGATCTCAGAATACTTACTATCTATTTGGCACTGGACAAATCACTTATCCTCTGTCTGCCTCAGGTTCCTCAGTAGTTAAATGGGAATAATAACACTTATCTTATCTCATTGTTGTGAGGATTAAATGAGATGAAATTTATAAAACCCTTGCATAGTGCCTGGCACATAACAGGTGCTTAATATTTGTTTCCTCCCTTCATTAGCATAGGAGCTCATCAGTCTTAGAACACAAAGGATTATTTACTTCAGTTCTCTCATTTGACAGATGTAAAAAGGGAAGGTCAGATCACCAGTATTCAAACATATCCTCTGCCACCCAGTCCAATACTGCCAGTATTCTGAGGCACTTACAGTGCCTCACTTATTCACTTACAGTGAATCCATCTTTCTGAGTTCAAATTTGGATACAGATACTTACTAATAGTGTGCTCCTGGGCAAGTCACTTAATTCTGTTGACCTCAGTTTGTTCTTCTGTGAAAAATGAGCTAAATAAGGAAATGGCAAACCACTCCATTGTCTTTGATCACAAGCCTCAAATGGGGTCAGGCAAATTAGGAAATGATTTAAAAAACCAAACAGCAACAACAAACCTGTTTATTCCACTTTATCATGTTGCATTTAGGAGAAAAGACATTGAACTAGGAAATAAAAAACTTGAGTTCTAGTCCCTACTATCCCTTAGCTCTGTTTTTTTGTTTATAAAATGAAAATATTACATTTTCTAGACACCTTTTGAGATGCTTATAAAGATCAAATGAGTACTGCATCTAATGGCTTTGCAACAATAAAATTCTATATAAATGCCATCTATTAAAAATATTCTTATTAAATACCCAAAGAATGCTTAAATTATTTAGTACCTCAATAATGCAGGCATATCCATATTTTTACCATGTTCTCAGCATTCTTCAGCCAATAGCACCATATGTTCCATTTTTTAAAACTTCTGTTCTATTTAGTTAAGGTGTTTTTTTTTTTCTTTTTAGCAGAGTAGTAATTACCATCCTTCAAAAGATCTATGATTTCAACTATTAAAGTACACTTTCTACTAATATATCCTAGGATCCCTCCAGGTCTTAGTAAATGAATTTTTTGAGTTACAGTGAGTCATAAAAGCAGGATTTTGGGTGGAAAATTAGAATAATACAATCATAAAAGCATGAAATGTTAGATTTGGTTGAGACTTTCAGACACAGAATGTCAGGTCTAAAAGGGATTTTTTTAAATCCTTTAATCTAACTCTATCATTGAATACACGAGGATACAGAGGATCAGCATGGTTAAATGACCTACCTAAGGTCACAATCTAGTTCATAGAAGGGCCAAAATTAGAATGATGAAATCCTTACACCAAGTCCTATTTTTCCCTGCTACTCTATAGGATTTTCCAAAAAAAAATTATATTTTTGCTGTGAAATCTGACAACTCCACACATTGAAAGTAGTAGAGATTTACAACCTGCTCTTCAAGTAAAGGTTAGATGAATGCCTGTTGGGTAAGTGTTAGAGCAGATTTCTTTCAAGGCACATGTCAGACCAGATGACCTCTTTAATTTTAACATTCTGGGATTCTCTGAAACATGTTTATAGACAGTTCGTCCTTCTGGAAAATTAAAAAAATACCTTCTTTCAAGGAGCTTAGCTTCTAATAGGGAGAGACAACATATAGGATAGGATTCAGCTGCAAGTAAGACCAAAGGGCCTATGGGCTTGGAGTATAGTGGCAAAAGTAATCATTTTGTTTAGATTTTTTTCCTCAATGGTAAAACCTAATCTGTTTCTAACATTAAGCCATTTGATAATATAAAAGAGAATCATGTGATCAACAAGATGAAGGCCTAACAAGAAGGTAGCCTAGCCCATACCAGACCTAAAACTATATTATAAAGTAGTAGTTATCAAAAGCATTTGTACTAGCTAAGAAATAGAGAAGTGGATTAGTGAAATAAGTAGGTATACAAGATATGATAATAAATGACTATAATAATCTAGTATTTGATAAACTCAAAGACTTCTGTTTCTGGGATAAGAAATCACTAATTGACAAAAATTCCTTGGAAAATTGGGAAATAACATGGCAAAAACTAGACACTGACCAGCATCTAAGACCTTATACCAGTAGTTCTCAAACTTTTGTTTTCAGTATCTTTATCCTATTAAAAATTATTAAGGATCTTTCCAAAGAGTTTTTGTTTATCGGGATTATATTTATAGACATTTACCATATTGGAAATAAAAATTATTTTTGAATTTATAGACCCTCTAAAAGGGTTTCAGAGATCCCCAGGATTCTCAAGAACATACTTTGAGAATCACTGCCTTATACCAAGATTAGGTTGAAATAGGTTGATTTAGACAGTTAGACATAAAAGGTGATCTTATAAACAAATCAGGAGAGCAAGAGAAGTTTACTTGTCAGACCTGTGGAGCAGGGAGGAATTTGTGGCCATAGAAGAACTAGAAAAGATTATGAAATGCAAAATGGATAATTTTGATTATGTTAAATTCAAAAGGTTTTTTTTACAAACAAAATCAAGGCAGCCAAGACTAGAAGGAAAGTAGAAAGTTGATGTTTCTGATTCCTTTCTTCATTTCTAAAATATATAGAAAAAATGAGTCAAATAAATAAGAATAAAAGTCATTACCCAGTTGATAAATGGTCAAAAGATATAAACAGATAATTTTCAGATGAAGGAATTAAATTTCTAGTCATATTAAAAATGTTCTAAATCACTATTAATTAGAAAAATGAAAATTAAGACAACTCTGATATATCACTTCATACTTCTCAGACTAGCTAAGATAAGAGAAAAGATAATGATAAACATTGGAGGGGATGTGGGAAAACTGGGGCATTAATGCATAATTAGTGGAGTTTTGAATTGATCTACTTATTCTGGAGCCCAATTTGTAACTATGCTCAAAGGGTTATAAAACTGTGCATACCCTTGCATCCAGCAGTGTCTCTATTCTGTTCGTATCCCAAAGAGATTATAAAAGAGAGAAAAAGAATCATATGTGCAAAAGTATTTGTAACAACCTTTTTTTTTTTTTTGTAAGGAACTGGAAATTGAGTGGATGCACATTGATTGGGGAATAGTTGAATCAGTTATGAATGTAATGGAAAATAATTGTTCTATAAGAAATTAAGAAAATAAGCAGATTGATTTCAGAAAAACCTGGAAAGACTTATATGAACTGATGCTAAGTGAAGAAGGAACCAAGAGAACATTGTACACAGCTGCAAGATTATGTGATGAGCAGCTGTGATGGATTTAGTTCTTCTCAACAATGTAATCGAAGGCAATTCTAATAGACTTGGGATGGAAAATGCCATTCACATCCTGAGAGAGAACTATGGGAGCCTAAATATGAAATGAAAGATAATATTTTCCTCTTCTTTGTTTCTTTCATTCTCATATTTTTTTCCTTTTTGGTCTGATTTTTCTTGTACCCATGACAAATATGGAAATATGTTTAAAAGAATTGTACATATTTAATCTATATCAGATTACTTGATGAAGAGGGAAAGCAAGGAAGAGAAAGAGAAACAATTGGAACATAAAAGACTTACAAAACTGAATGTTGAAAACTATCTTTGCATGTATTTGGAAAAATAAAATACTATTGAAAATTAAAAACAAACAAATAAAAGAGCAATAATAACAAAACAAGATGAAGATGTTTTCTTTGATCCTCATAGCCTCTCAAAATTCTTCAGAGCAGAAATTATGTACTAAAGATAAAACAAGTTCACTGGTCTTCATAGCCCATGCAAAAGAAGGTAAAAATCCCAAGAACTAAGGCCTAACTAGAGCTCACTCAGCACTTCTTCCCTTTCAGCCCTACTTGCAGCAGAATTACCCTAGCCATCCAATTCATAGATTTGCAACAATAATCCCATACCCTGAGCCATGCTCATTTCCTCTTTCTAGTAAGTACCAAGGAGGTCCAGTTCAGGAAATCAGCTTAGGTTTCAATAGCATCATCATGGCCATAGTATGGCCATACTATATTGCAAGGCTAGTGAACTGAGGGTTAGAGGGATATGGATGAGTCTGGGTGGGGAAGAGGAAGAGTGAAGGGGTCTGTTTATCATTCCATTAAACCTGAAGAAAAGATTTCAACTTCCAGTTGGGAACAGTTCTTTTCTACAAAAAGTCACTTAGGGCAGAGTCTTAGGCTGTTGAACCATGAATTGTTTATCATGTGAGGAGGCAAAAATACAATAAGATGTAATTTTTATGGAAGTAACCAACAGAGAGAAAAATCATGAAAATGGGCAAGGAGAGAATAAGGAAGAAAAAAATAATAAAATGATCAAAAATCTCAAGAAGAAAAATAAACCAACACACACACAAACAAACCTTAAAGACAATGAGTATAAGCAGATAAACCAATAGGGAAGACATTAACAAAAGAAGGAAACAAGACCTCCCAATCTAGTAAATAGATTCAGGTACCTGTGAATAAATATTATACAAAATATAATGCTAAAAACTTTAAATGTAAGAACTTACTTTTTTTTTTTTCTGGGTCTTTAGTAATTGTGGCTGCAACATCCATAAAGGCAATGACTGATGTTTTATTCAAGTAGTTCCCCTAAAGTTTAGAAACAGAATTTGAAATATGAATGGGGGCTGTTTTTCCCAGGACTCTTAGATCTAGGGTCCAGGGATGTCTCCCCTTGCTTCTAGGGGGAGATAAGGGTTGAGGCAGTTTGTATGATTTGCCTCCTGGATCTCCCTTATTATGCATTGCTGCTTTGGTTTAGGTTGGCTTGTCTACTGATCAGAAACAATGGACAAAATTGCCCAATATCTTTTTGTATAAAAGAAGAACCTTTATTTATCCTTTTTTTTTTAATCCTTGATGCTAAATTATTGCTTCAGTCAGGCATATAAAGAAAGGAACAGAAGATGGTTGGAGGGTCCCAATGAATTAGTGGAAATAATAGTTAGAGAGAACTTTCCTAGAGAGAGCAAATACCATTAAAAGGGAGAAAACAATGCCATGTCAGATAACTCAAACCAAGAGACTATTAGGAAATGGAGGGAAAAAAAATATAGAATCATTAGAATAAAATTCAGGAACTATCTAATCTAACTCCTATTTTACAAATGAGAACAGAGAAGTTAAGCAATTTAATACAATTTTATGTAGATATCAACAAATAATCAACTGAATCATATAAAAACAGAGCTATCAATTTCTATTCTCAGGACAAGTAAGAGTAATGGGAAATTGGAAGCTTAGAATTACTTAGGGCTATAGTCATAAGGGAATAAAGCATTTCAGGACACTATAAGATGCATATACTGCCAAAAGAAGGAGAAGCACCCTAAGAATGTGGCTTTGGGGACCACAGCAATGGGGCCTAGAAAGGGAGAAAATGTCTCCAGAATGGTGCTATTAGCCACCTGTACATTTTCTGCCTTAGCAAAATCTCTATTGCCCTATCATAGTTATGGCACCAATTTCACATTTTTTTCTGATTGAGGCAGGTGTACACACACACACTCATATACACATATAATTCACTATATTTTCAACTATAAACATTTTTTCTCTCCTTTCCACCTGCCCTACCTCCCTGTAAAAGAACAATAACAGAATAATTCATCAATTAAAAAACAACAACAAAAATCCTTCAGAACAGTTAGGTAATAAAGCATAGTCCCTCCTCTATTTCAAAAAAAAAAAAACGTAATTTTTTCCCTTACCACATGACCTGTCTACCTTCTTTTCCTGTCATACATTTCCTTGAAGACATCCTGTTCTTCTTTAAGATTTCTCATTAGTTATATAATATGGCTAATCATACCTTTCATTTATCTCTCACCATTTTGTTCTATATGATACTAAATTCTTAATTCTTCTAAGATTTCCATGTCTCATTGCCATACAGCAACACTCCAACTAGAACTTCCTCACTCAGGATTTGGTTTTCCCAGAGCAGAGGAAAAAGAGGGTCTTTTATTCCTCCTTCTGAATCT
Organism: Antechinus flavipes; assembly: GCF_016432865.1. Classification (NCBI taxonomy): domain Eukaryota; kingdom Metazoa; phylum Chordata; class Mammalia; order Dasyuromorphia; family Dasyuridae; genus Antechinus; species Antechinus flavipes. Next base: position 70,212,632 of record NC_067399.1, read on the forward strand.
TAATCCATTAATTCATCCTAAAATGTGATTAGCTTCATGAAGAAATGATAGATTTCTAGACAAATCAAAGAACAAACAGCTTCATTTGGCTTATTGAACTTCAATTTCCTTTCATCTTTTAACTAGATATAATAGTGTCATGGAAAAACTGTGATAGAATGTCACACCTGGATCTCCAAGGTCATGTCCTTCTCAAATCAATCATTGTGCCCTTATAGAAATTCAGATCTGGAAGGGGCTCCAGAAGTAATCAGTTCAATAGAAACCTGAGTTTAAATCCACTCCATGCCAATTTGCCCTTAAATTCTCCTTCAATCTGAGAAACCAGGAGGTCAGCTGACTGAACAAAAGCATCCTGAAGGCTATGCTTTATAATTGTGTTTTGTAATAATTAACAATTGCCTCTCCTGTTCCCAAAGAAACAGTTTTCCTTTCAGTTGGACCCTTGGTTAGATGGGTGGGAAGATTTATTATCTAGAGATAGATAGATAGCTAGAGAGATAGAGAGCTAGATGGTGCTCTATAAAAATCAGAAGTTCTTAAATGTGATTTGAGTTTTTTTTCCCTCATAAACTGAGATCATAATGTGTTTATTTCCTAGTCTGTAATATAAGTAGCATAATTCCACTAAGGTGAAAATGTACATCTCCTTTCAGAATTGCTTTGAACTGAGTAAGTCACAGCAAAAATAAGTCGCAGCAAAAAAGGTACATTTCCATTCTTGTTATGTTTCAAGCTTATTTACCATAGACTCTTTAAAAAATCCTCAAATTGGTTTTGGAATTCCATGTTATGAGAGCTTAGGGGCAGGTATTTAACTATCTCTTTTGAATCTGATCGTTTGGAGATCCAATGTAAGGCAAACAAAAAATTTTCTGAGAGGAAAATGTTCTTATTAACTACTGATGTGGAAAGATACTATAATGGCAGGTCATAGAACTAGGTTCTTTTGTTACCTCTATTTCTGACCATTTGTGTGACTGAACTTTGGGTGAAAAAGATGAAATTATAATATTTCTAAAGTTTTCTTCTGTATATAAGATTCTATGATTCTACCCCTGCCTGTACATGTCCATTTCTATATTTTGTCTAAGGCCTACCCACCACCTACCTGAAATTTTCACTACTGTAGCCTTATATGTTTAGTTCCTGGGAGGGTATAAATTGTATTCCCCATGATCAACAAATGAGTGTCCATCATATGTTCAATGCTAGATTCTGGGAGGGATAAAGAGAAGAAAAAAAGCCCAGTAAAAGGGAAAAGGTACTAGCCTGGAAATCATAGAGAACTCATGGTAGAAAGTATTTTAGTTATCATCTTGTATGACCTCTTTATTTTATTGGCAGAAAACTGAAAGTCAAAGAAGGTAAATTCATCTGACTTATTATGAAAGACAGAACCAGAATTAGGAATCAAGAATATGCAGCCAAGTTAATGCTCTTAACATGACACCAAAATAAAACTATAGATTTTACTCTTTACCCAATGAACTGTGTGGCCTTGGGGTAGCCACTTCTCTCTGAGTCTCTGTAAGGTATAAAATAAGGGATTTGGACAATATGATCACAAAAGTTGTTTTTAAAAACATTGTGTGCTGTGAGGGTAAGGAACCTTCTCCAGGGTTAAGATATTTTGACTTGCAGCCCAAATCTTTGACTGTGAATATTTAACCTCTTCTTTCCTCCTCATTAAATAAATATCCTATTTCCTCTAAATACCTCAAAGCATGATTGAGGGAAAGCATTTTTATGATTCTTAATGTAATTTAGGGATGTGAGGGATTATTCTCATATTCAATATTTTTTGATAGTTCATTTTTTTCTTTTTTATAATAGCTTTTTAATTTTCAAAATACATGCAAAGATAATTTTCATCTTCACCCTTGTAAAACCTTGTGTTCCACACTTTTCTCCCATCGTTCTTCCCTCCCCCTTCCTCTAGACAGCGAGTAATCCAAAATAGGTTAAATATGTGCAACTCTTCTAAGCATATTTCCACATTTATCATGATCCACAAGAAAAATCAGATCAAAAAGGAAAAAAAAATGAGAGAAGAAACACAAATAAGCAAATTACAACAAAAAGATGAAAATATTATACCTTGAGGCATATTCTGCCCCTATAATCCTCTTTCTGAATGCAAATGATTATCTCCATCACAAGTCTGTTAGAATCACCCTGAATCTCTTCATTGTTGAAAAGATCCATGTTCATCAGAATTAATCATTGTATAATCTTGTTGCTGCTACGTATAATGTTCTCTTGGTTCTACTCCACTTAAGTCTCTCTAGGCCTTTCTGAAATCATCCTGCTGCGCATTTCTTATAGAACAAGAATATCCCATTACATTCATATACCATAACTTATTCAGCTATCCTCCAACTGATGAGCATTTGCTCAGTTTCTGGTTCCTTGTCACTATAAAAAGGGCTGCTATTTTGTTTTGGTTTTGGTTCAACAAGTATGATCCCCATATTCAATGTGGAACCTACATTTAAAATTAAATATTTGATCCTATAATTATCAAATGATAAAATGTAGCAATTGAAAAGATTTTAGATAGTCTTTAACCCGACACTTATTTTACAAATGAAAAATCAGTTACATTTTTGGATCTATGTCTGAAATTAAATTCATTATATTGGCTCAACTATGGACAAAATACTGAGGGTTGAATCAGGAAGACCTAAGTTCAAATCCAGACTCAGACACTTATTAGCTGTGTGATATTTGGCAAGTTCTTTAGTCTTTATTTGTTTCAGTTTTCTTATCTCTAAAATAGGGATAATAACAATATCTAGCTTCTGATTGTTGTAAAGATCAAATGAAATAATTATTGCAAAGACTAATTGGAACTGGCTAGTTGGATTACTAGGAGGGCATCTACTAATACAGACTGTTGTTCATCCTTTATTCTCAAGGAGGACCAATGACATCAGCAGGGTGATGAATTGCCTTGAAAGTGAATTGTATTTATGAGAAGATCCAAATCAGTTCCAATTGATCTGTAATGAACAGAACCAGCTATATCCAGTGAAAGAATACTGGGCAATGAGTGTGGACCACTCATAGCATTTCCACTCTTTCTATTATTGTTTGCTTGCATTTTTGTTTTTCTTCTCAGGTTATTTTTACATTCTTTCTAAATCCACTTTTTCTTGTACAGCAAGATAACTGTATAAATATTTATACATATATTGTATTTAACACATATTTGAACATATTTAACATGTATGGTACTACCTGCCATCTAGGGGAAGGAGTAGAGGGAAGGAAGGGAAAAGTTGGAACAGAAGTTTTTGCAAGGGTCAGTGTTGAAAAATTACACATACATATGGTTTGTCAATAAAAACAAAGGAAATGAATTGAATTTAAGTGAAGAAGAGCTACACAGTTCTCTTTCCAATTCATTCTTCAGTTGCCAAACAAATATTCTAAAAACATATCTTTTACCATTTCACTCACTAAAATATATTCAATAAGTCTCATTTATTTCTAAAATAAAATACGCCCTTCATCTTACCTTTAAACTAATCCATAGTCTGGCTCCCACCTATATTTTTAATTTTATTTATATTAGTATAACACATACACTTTTCTAGTCAAGTTAACCTGTTAAACATGTCCACATTTGATACTCCATTTACCTCCTCTGTGTCTCTACAAAGGTGTTCACCTCTGTCTGGAATGCTCTTTCTCCTCATTTCTATTTCTTGTAATCCTTAGCTCAACACAGTCATGTACAGGTTATTTCCTGATCACTCAAGTTGTTAGTGTTTTCTTTCTCTTGAAATTATTTTGCATGTAACCTGTGTGTGCCCATCAAGAAATTCTTGGGAATATTGCAATGTAAGGAGTTCAAATCAGTAAATATCTTGTCTTACCAAAACCATCAGTATGACAGCATTTCACTTGAATAAAATATCTACCCAGAAAGCATAATATCTAAGTTTTTTTTACAATAGATAAAATTCTCCATGAACCCTCCTCCCAGTATTCATTTCAGTGTCTCTCTGAGATCTACATGAAGTAGCGGCACAAAAGGATACAATATTCTCTCTGTCCATCACATGGTGCTCAGCCTGCCAATGCTTTGATTATTCACCTTTTTCCTTAGCTCCCATGTACCTTCCAGCTACATTAGTTTGTTTAATCCTATATTGTCAGGACTTGGAATTGGGCTAAGGGAATATAGTAGTAGAAAATACCTACCAGAATCCTTATTTATGAGGAATGAACTTTTTTTTTTTTAAACAAACTGCATCAAAACTGTCCTTGAAGCTTAATTAGCTCAGGAGACTGAAAAGTCTGGCCACTATTGGAACTATTTGGTTGGATGAGCACAAAAAGGCAAGAGGAGCCCAACCTAGGACCTGAAACATAACCTATGAGTTACAATGGGCCACACACAATATAGGAAAGTTGCAAGCAACTGAATCAATATTCTATTCATGGATGAATATCCTTTTTCTTCCCTGAATGTCCTTTTCTTGATATAGTGAAGTAAATCTTTTATTAACCATTAGATGGACTATGAATGCTTTTATTTTGTTTTAGTCTCAAACATGAGATGCCAGCTTAGCCTGGTCAGTTCTAGTCTATTAAAGAGAGTCACTAAATGGGATGTCACTAAAATATTGTGCCACTTTGATCAGGCATGCCATTAGTGCCAGTTTGGGGAAATAGCCAGGCATGGTAGGAGCAGGCCGAATACAGAATCACCAAAGGGAACATCTTGTAAACTATTGTTGATAAAGAACTTGGGTTCTTTATGGGCAAGCTAATATCATCAAGCTCTTGATGTACCAAAATTTCTGATTGTGCTATATGACCACTAACAGAGTAGATTTAACCCCAAAAGTGTTCTACCAGGACCTGAAATCATGTTATGCCTCAAGCTCCTGGATTTCATGGATCAAAAAGCCAACAAAGCATATATAGACTTTGATGTTACCAGGCCAGACACATTCAACAAAATGACTGAATGGAAAAAATTAGTTGAACTCTGAGGTTCTGTGAGCCAAAAAAAAGTGGCCATAACAAGGCTAAATCCCTAAAAATGGACTCGAGGAAAATGTTTTGGTGGGATGATTTGAAATAACAATGAAGGAAAATATAGACATTCATGAAACTTTCAGTTAGCTTTTGAAATACATACTGGCAAAATAAGAATAATCCACTTTATATCAAATTTGATATTGTGAAGCTATATTTTCCTTTATTCAGAAGCATCACCTCATCCAATTGTTCCAAATGGTAGGTTTTATATATATTTAGTGAAGGGTTATTTGTGAAAATCCAATGAAAATGATTCCATGATTCCATTAGCTTCTTCTGCATATCTATTATTTACATTGAATGCCAAGATAAGGAAGTAAAAGTGAGCTGCACAAAGAACCTACCCTAATTTCTTGAATGGAGAAAACAAAACAAAACAAAACAACAAAACCAACAAAAACATATTTTTGGAATAATGATTTTGTTACTACTTCTTTTACCCTAATGCAAAATTTCAGAGGAGGCTCAGAGCCTGAACCCACCAGCTCTTTACTTACACAAACAAGTCAAAACTTATTCAAAAGAAATTCAGATTTTTGAGTGGGACAGTAACCTAATGATATAGACCTTCAATGTTTTCTCCATGTTTCAGGACTTTGGCTGTTTGAAAGGGCTTTGGAATGATGACCATGATATCCATCCTTCCCCAAAATAAGAATAGAGTCCTTTCTGATTTAGCTTTTGAGAAACACATACCAAATAACTTCTAGTTACTAGCATCAAAGGGTCAATTATCTGTCCTTCCTCCGTCTTTCTTTTCCCATGATCCTTAGTTTGCTTTAAATGTTGGAATCCAAATTATGAACAAATATATCTCCTCTTTTACTGTCTTTCTAACAACTTCTTCTAAACAAAGTGATGGGACTTATATATGCTTATAACATATGTATATATATATACATACAATATACATATCAATAAACATGCAAATATATACACACATAAGTATAGCTACATATTTTCTTGTGTGAAAATTAATATTTTGGATGGTATGACTTCCCCAACAAGGGCAATCCATGAATCATGGTAGTTTTACATGACAATCAAGAAATACAAAGATTAAGGGCACTAGAAAGGAGAACAAAACAGCCAGTCCTGAAGAGCTTCAGCTTTTTTGATTCCCTCATTACAACCTCTGACTTCATAGATTTCACCAACAAGACTGCATAGCTTCTAGGTTTCTCAAATGTTCTGTTTCTCTTTGTGGGAACTTTTGGATCCCTTAGGTCCTGAAGAGGTGAAATGCTGCTTTAGAAATATGTGCTAGGTATATATACTTTGTCTTTACTTAGCTGACGTATGTTGAATGAATATTGGTTTCTTGAGGACAAAATAAATTTATTTTTTTGTCTTTGCTATCTTACCACTAAGCACAGTTCCTTGTTATACATAGTCCTTAGCCAAAATCTGTTGAATGAGTCAATGAATAATTTAATGAAGGATTATCTTTTTCTTTCCCACCAGATATACTAAAGGACCCTTTCCCTTTTCAGGTACCCCATAGAACAGCTCAGAAGGCAAGAGAAGATCTTGTCAACATTTCCAAAGAAATGCTTTGGCTATTCAATTCTCAATCTTTAGTTTTGTCTTTTCAACTCTCCCTTTTCCCTTACTAGCTAATATGAGGCTCCTGTATACATTACTAAATTCCCTTCCATTCCATTACCTATGCTTATCACTATAAATCACCTAAAAGTGAATTTGTTCTGAGTGAATCTAGGAGTTTGGGCTAATAGATTAGTTTGACAAATTTGACCAGACTATTCTCAGTCACACACCCAAGATTTATGTCTCTGGGCTAGCAACCAAGTCTGTGTGTGGCTGCTTCTGTGAAAGTAGATGCAATTCCTAATTAGATAGTGTAGCTAAGTGGTGTGAAACTCAAATAGAAACATTTCCCTGGCAGGCATATAACAGAAAACCACAAATTAAAATTGCCTATATTGTATTGTATTTTCTTTTTTTTTTTTTTTTGTTAAACATTTCTTGATTATGTTTTAATCCATTCAATCTGTTCCGGAATTTTGCCAACCTCAAGTTTGACACCTCTGGTGTAGAGAATACTGACACCATACTGTGTTCCTGAAACAAGGATGGAGTTGGTGCCAGAGCTCCTTCAAAAAGAGGCAGATGTGGTTTCAGAGACTCTTTGGGAGAGACATGTGGAGAAAGGATCTGCTGACATTCTGCAAAGTTTTTATTATGCAAGTGTGGGATTTTATTTTATTTTTTAAATGAACTAGTGACTAATTTAAGCACCATGTAAATATAGAATTTACACAGGGAGTAGGTCATTTGAAATGATGATAGACAGTGACTTTAGCAAAGAATAAGGCTTTCTTTGTGTGTATTTTGAATCATCAAGCACAGAAGAATAATACTGGAATGCACCTTAAAAATAAAGAACAAAAATGTTTAAATTAGAAGAGAAATAGAAGGTTATCTGGTCCAACTTTATCCTTTTACAAAAGAGGAACCTGAGTTGTGGAGATGAAATATATAACATCTGGCTAAGAAGTGTTAGAAGTAAGATTAGACTCCAGACCATCTGAGTCTTAATCGGTTAAATGAGGTAGGTATTTGTTCACTGGTTTCAATCCAAGAAGTAAATCAAATCAATCATATAAAATCACTTAAAAAATAAACTGAGATTAACTGAAATATTATTTTTTTACTGATAACTGAATTGGTTATGATTTGTTCTTTTTTTAGCTACAGTGCCAGTTTTTAAATCCTCCTATTTATTAGAACTCTATGTAAAAGTATTATTAATATGAGGATTAAATCTTGAGTTTTATTTCAAGCTATTTTAGATGTGATTGTCTGGTCCTATAGCAGCACTAATTAATCTAGATGAGGATGGGGCATTGCTAGAATGTCCCATTATTAAAAGCCATAGTCTTGGGTGGAAACTTGCATGTGAAAAATTATATATATAATATATAATATACATACATACATACACACACATACTATATATGTGTGTGTGTGTGTGTGTGTGTGTGTGTGTGTATACATGTACATATACATACACATTAACTATAGGAGGTCCTCCCTCCATCATGTTTTCTTGACCTGATCTATGCTAAAATTCCTCTGGCATTTGACCTTGGCTCTAGTCTCTGTTTTTCCACTCCTACCAAGCCTTCAAATTTATTTACCTCATTGAAGTCTTTAGTATAACCTTTCTACAATGTTCAACTTACCCATTGGCATCATTCTTTGAACCATGTTCTTTTCTGCCTAAGCAGGTTCACTCCTTGTTAATTAGCCCTAATCACTGGCAAGTGTCAGAATTAATCCTATAGAGAGTAGATGCCTGACAATATCCTGGATGTATTCTATGTTTTTCAAAAAGGTGTGAACATGTGTGATTTTAATTTAATTCAATAACAACCAAAATTAATTATGCACCTAATTTGTACAAAGAACTGTGTTATTTTGGCCCCTGGATACAAAATCTTATGAAACTGATAGGAATCATGACAGAGTGAGTAATGATGACAGAGAGACATTGAGGTAGATAAAGGGCATTTGGGGGAGGACAATTCCATTATATTTAACAAACATTCAAGCATCGACTGTACCTATGTTCTGGTATTAGGTAATAGGAATATAAAGGGAGGAAAATGAAAATTACTGTACCCTGAAGAAGCATATATTCTATTAGGGAATATAAGAGGGTAAAACATGTACAAAAGTAAATAAAGATAAAATAGATCCAAAGTAACATAATATATATATATAATATATATATATATATATACATATATATATATATGTGAAGTAGAGGATATAGATAATTGGAGCGAAGAATGGGTAACTAGAAAAGGGAGATGTCTTTAAGCTATTGTTTTAACAGGAGCCTATGGATTCTAAAATGTGAGGAAGGAATGCATTCAAGATTCTGGGTACCACTTATACAAAAGGACGGAGGAAGAATATTAAAAGTGAGATTACTTGGTTTAAAAAAAACCTTTTTTTTTTTAAATTTTCAAAACATATGCATAGATAGTTTTCAACATTCACCCATGCAAAATCTTGTGTTCCAATTTTTTTCTCCCTGCCCCCTCCCCCAGATAGCAAGTAATCCAATATATGTTAAACATCTCATCTTCTATACATATTTCCACAATTATGATGCACAAGAAAAATCATATGAAAAAGGAAAAAAAATGAGAAAGAAAACAAAATGCAAATATATAACAACAGCAATAAAAAATATTATGTTGTTATCTGCACTCAGTCTCTACAGTCTTCTGTCTCAGTGCAGATGGCTCTCTCCATCACAAGACCATTGGAACTGGCCTGAATCCAGTGAAGTTACTTGCTGAAAAAGGAAGGTTAGGGTATGATCCGAGGACAAAAAGAACAAATCTAAGGCTAAATAAAGTGTGGAATTGCCACCCTCATCACTAGAGGATCATTGATATCTTTTATTTCTCAGCCAGAAGTTTTGCCCATTTAATCATTATTCTGAAATATGATTGATATAGAGCAAAATGTGACCTGTGAATGTGACCTGAAATAATTATCATATTCAGAAACATGGGAATCAGAGGAATTTGTATAAAAATATGTACATTCAAGTATTTATGATCAAATTGGTTGGATTTTTGTATGTGTCTTTGTTTGAATAAATAACTTCAAAATATGGCTCCTTAAGAAATTACTTGTGTCACACTGGATATATTCAAACATATGCATGCATATACATGCATATACATTCATACATATGTTTACCACCAATATATTGGGTGAACCACTTGTGGCTAATTTATGGAAGCAAAGAGGCAGTAATAGTATAGATGGATAGATGTTGATATGTTGTGATATAAATAATTAGAGAGAATATCACAATAGAAGAGGTTGTAGATCCATCTGATAGTATCACTATAACTGATAGACAAGAACATAGGGCCAAATCAAAATGGATTTCAAAAATGATAAATGCAAATCTTGTTTTTTTGATTCAAAAATAATGTTCACAAGTACATGAGGAAAAAAATACAGGTTAACTGAAAAAGATATGTGGGAAAGGGGAGATCTAGGGTAGACTGAAAGCTTAGAGTATTAGATAATATTAGTACTGGTAGTAGTAGTTGCAATTGTAGCAGCAGTAGTAGTAACAGTTATAGTAGTAGTAATGATAAAGTAGATGACAATTACTTTACATGGGTTATGTCACTTATTTCTCACAATAGCCCTGCTAGGTAGCTGATATTATTGTCCTAATTTTATAGATGAAGAAACTGAGGCAGACAGAGATCATGTATTCTTTACTACAATTCTGGTACTCCATTCATTTTACACTTAGCTTTCTGGACATAACATTCTATGTGACCATGAACAAATTCATTAACTTCTCTGTCTCACAGTTTAGTCATCTGTTCAATAGAGATTATAATAGCTTTAGCATTTGCCTTGTGGTAAGGATTACATGGGAGTATATAGAGTTTCACATAATAAATTGCTTTGCAAACTTCTACAACAAATGTCAATTGTTATCATTTGTATCAGTCCACAGTATGATGTCTTAGGCAAGAAAGCTAATGTGATGAAGAAAAGACTATATTGAGGATTAAAGCAGTAACAGCCCTATTGACTTGTTTTGATCAGAATATGTATAGAGTGTTGTGTTCAATTCTGGCTGCCACATTTTAGAAAGCATGTTGATGAACTAGAGAGTACAACAGGAGGAGGATGAAAAGAGATAGAAGGGTCTTAAGTTCATAATATATGAGTACTCATAAAAATCACCTAGTAAACATGTCAAAATGGATATTCCAGAGATGTCTTAAACTTAATGTGACTAAAATAGAACTTTTTTTTTAAACAAAACTCACTTCTTCCAAGCATCCTTACTTCTGTTGAAAGCACTCATTCTATGTTCTGCAAGGTTTGGAACCTGAGTCTTCTTTATCAATGCTTCCTCAGTCTCCCTCCCCCACATATCCAATCTTTTGTCAAATAAGGCCATTTCTAACAACACCTTTCTCACATCTGTTTCCTTCACACAGCTATCATTTTAGTTCAGATTTTTATTGCCTCTTACTTAAATTACTGCAACAGCTTCCCAATTGGTTTCCTTTTCTCAAATCTCTCATTAAACCAATCCATGCTACTTCTACTGCTGTCAAAGTAATATTCCTTAAGCACACATCTGATCATATGATCCCACACATCTCCCAATAAACTCTTATTGTCTTTAAGATAAAATATCAACTTCATTCTTTAATTCAAGGATTCATGTCTCCTTTCCCAAACTAATCTTTCTGATTTCAATGGGCATTACCTTTCCCCTTTCCCATTTTATAATCCATCTATGTGGCTTTATCTGATTTCCACCCATGATATTATATCTCCCTGCCTTTTTGCTATCTATCCCACATGTAATAAATTCACTTCTGACTTACCTATACCTCAGAGATTTTTTCTTTTCTTTTCAAGATGTCACTTAAGCTGCTAGAGCCTTCTCTCCCAAACTCCTTTTTTACTTAACATTTTGGGGTATAATCATAATTTACACTTTGCATTTTAATATGTACTTGTAGAAGAATTCAAGCTCCATGCAAGTAAGAACACTTGTGCTTTTTTTTTTTTTAAACTGGTATCTCCAGTCCCTAGCAATTTCCTGGCATATAGCTGGTCTTTAATAAATATTGATTGATTGGCTGAAAGAACTGGGCATATTTAGCCTCATGAATTAGATCAGAATTAAGGTGAGATGTGATAGCTGCATTCAATTGTTTGAAATGCTGTCACCTGAAGGAGGAATTCTATTTATTCTGTTTGGCCCTAGAAATTGTAAATGTAAAGAAAAACTTCTTAAGAATTGAGATATGCAAAAATGGAATAAGTCTCTAATGAGTGAATGGATTATCCCATTCTCACCAGAGGTTTTTGAGTAAAGATTTTAGAAACATTTGTTGAGCATAATAGAAGATATTTTTCCTCAGACACACAGGTTACTTCTGACTCTGGACATTCTTAGCCTCTGACTACATACTTCTAAGATTAATTAACTTCTGAGTCCCTTTTCCAACTCCACCATTCTCTTATTCCATGATTAAATAAGCACCGAATTCAAGATTTTGCTTTAACACACTACCCACTAACCATATAACTGGTCAAAATACAAATTCTTTGAGTCTCCCATTCCATCTTTTCAAATACAAAATACACATACAAAAATATTAATTTCCTATCTCACAGAGTGGTGATATGTATTAAAACATTTGCAACAAATTATATATGAATTACAAAAAAGTTTGTGTGCTAGAATACTTCATGGAAACATTGACATAGATCAACATATAACAGGACACATAAACTGCCCTTTAAGAGATGAATGTGGAAGTAAATCAATAACTATTTTATGAAGGTGGCCTAGCTGTACCTGATCTAAAACTATATTATAAAGCAGCAGTCACCAAAACCATTTGGTATTGGCTAAGAAATGTATTAGTTGATCAATGGAATAGGTTAGGTTCACAAGACAAAATAGTCAACTATAGCAATCTAGTGTTTGACAAACCCAAAGATCCTAACTTTTGGGATAAGAATTCATTATTTGATAAAAACTGCTGGGATAACTGGAAATTAGTATGGCAGAAAATAGGCATGGACCCAAACTTAACACTGTACACCAAAATAAGATCATAAGAGTCCATGATTTAGGCATAAAGAATGAGATTATAAATAAATTAGAGGAACATAGGATAGTTTATCTCTCAGACTTGTGGAGGAGGAAGAAATTTGTGACCAAAGAGGAACTAGAGACCATTATTAATCAAAAATAGAAAAGTTTTTGATTTGATTACATCAAATTAAAAAGCCTTTGTACAAGCAAAACTAATGCAAACAAGATTAGAAGGGAAGCAACAAACTGGGAAAATATCTTCACAGTTAAAGGTTCTGATAAAGGCCTAATTTCCAAAATATATAGAGAATTGACTTTAACTTATAAGAAATCAAGCCATTCTCCAAATGATAAATGGTCAAAGGATATGAACAGACAATTTTCAAATGATGAAATTGAAACTATTTCCATTCATATGAAAGACTGTTCCAAATTACTATTGATCAGAGAAAAGCAAATTAAAACAACTCTGAGATACCACTACACACTTGTCAGATTGGCTAAGATGACAGGAAAAAATAATGATGAATGTTGGAGGTGATGCGGGAAAACTGGGACACTGATGCATTGTTGGTGGAGTTGTGAACGAATCCAACCATTCTGGAGAGCAATTGCCCATCAATTGGAGAATGGCTGAGTAAACTGTGGTATATGAATGTTATGGAATATTATTGTTCTGTAAGAAATGACCAGCAGGATGAATACAGAGAGGCTTGGAGAGACTTACATGAATTGATGTTAAGTGAAATGAGCAGAACCAGGAGATCATTATATACTTGAACAAAGATACTATATGAGGATGTACTCTGATGGAAGTGGATTTCTTTGACAAAGAGATCTAACTCAGTTTCAATTGATTAATAATGGACAGAAGCAGCAACACCCAAAGAAAGAACACTGGGAAATGAATGTAAACTGTTTACATTTTTGTTTTTCTTCCCAGGTTATTTTTTACCTTCTGAATCCAATTCTTCCTGTGCAGCAAGAGAACTGTTCGGTTCTGCACACATATATTGTATCTAGGATATATGGTTACATATTCAACATGTATAGGATTGCTTGCCATCTGGGGAAGGGGGTGAAGGGAGGGAGAGGAAAAGTCAGAACAGAAGTGAGTGCAAGGGATAATGTTGTAAAAAAAATTACCCAGGCATGGGTTCTGTCAATAAAAAGCTATAATAATAATAATAATAATGAAGATACTATCTCAATTGATTTTAATAACAATCCTATGAAGTGAACAAGAATAGTAGTATTTTCCTTATTTTACATAAGAGGAAATGGAGGTTCAAAATAATTAAATATTTGTTCAAGCTTTGTTATACTTTGTCAGAACTTTGTTAGTACGTGTTGATAACAGGAATGAAAACAAGATGGTTCAATGTCTTTTGTTTCTCTCATGATAGGGAAATTTATTATTTGTAATCTACAGAGAAAAAAAAAGTTTAAGTGAAGTAAATTGATTTTCCCAGAGTCATCTATGATTCAGATCCAAGCTTTTAGACCTCAATTTTTATCTTTCACAAGTGAAAAAGGAAAAGACCATCCTAGTTATCTTTTTCTCCTTCATTCCTCACACAGGGCTGATTTGTGTTGACTTTCTAGGCCCTGCAGGGGAATAAAATCCAGCCTGTTTGGTACCAGTTGTGCCTATATAGTCAACTCTCACCTCTACTTAAATCCACTCACTTTTTTCAAATAAATATCCAGTGTGTTAAAAATATATTTTATAACCCACCTATTTTCCTCTGAGTGCTATCATTACTGGCCAATTTCTTTCAAAGTGCTTCCTAAAAAACATTACCACCTCACTAATAGGGCTCTTCCCATCAACAACTGAAATCCCATGCTAGCTATTTATCACTGACATAAACATATACTGAGTATGAACTTTGTTGAAGTCTATTCTTAATTCACTAAAATGACTACAGTACACGTTTCCATAGTCCCTTATTCATAGATTTTCTTTTTAGATAAGAATGACTAATAGTTCTTTTTCAGAATAACTCCCTTCTGTCTGACCCATTTTAAAATTAACATTTTATCCATTCACCCCTGCCTTCCATCTACCTTTTCCCAACTCTTACCATTATCATCCTCATAGTAGCTAGCATTTACAATTCAATTTAAGGCTTACAAATGTTATCTCATTTGATAGTCACCACAATTAAGTTGATGCTACTGTTGCCTATATTTTATAAATATGGAAACTGAGACTAAAAACATCTGTGACTTACTAAGAATTAATGTAGCTAGTGAGATTCCAGGTCTTTCAAACTCAAGTTTTCCTGATTTCAAGTTCAATAGTCTTCCTTCTGTGTCACCTCACTACTTAATTGTAATAATGCCACTTTATTTAAACTTCAATTTTATTCACTTTAAGTTTTATGAACTCTAAAAGCAAAAATAAAGGCAATCGTGATTATCTCAATAGATACAGAAAAAAAGCTTTTGAGAAAATACAGTATTCATTCCTATTAGGAAAAAAAATGCTAGAAAACATAGGAGTAAATGGAGCTTTCCTTAAAATAAATAATATTTATCTAAAACTATCAGTAAACATTATCATTAACAAGAATAATCTAGAAACCTTCTTAATCAGGTAAGAAGTAAAGCAAAGAGTCCCATTACTACCACCATTATTCAATATTGTACTAGAAAAACTAGATTTAACAATAAGAGAAGAAAAACTCACTGAAAGATTTTGAAAAGACAATAACAAAACAAAACTATCACTCTTTGCAGATAGCATCACGGTACATCGAGGGAGTCCGAGAGAAATGATTTAAAAATTAGTTGAAATAATTAACATCATCAAAGTTTCAGCATATGAAATAAATCATTAGAATTTTTATCCATTATCAACAAAGTCCAACAGGACTCTTCCAACAAGGAGAGATAGAAAGAGAAATTCCATTTAAAATAACAATAGACAATATTAAATACTTGGGAGACTATTTGCCAAGACAAACTCAGAGATCTTATGAACACTATTACAAATCACTTTTCAAATAAATAAAGTCAAATCTAAACAATTAGAGAAATATTAGTAGCTCATGGCCAGATAGTATAACAAAAATTATAATTCTACCTAAATCAATTTATTTATTCAGTGCCATATCAATCAAACTACTAAAATATTATTTTGGAGGACTATAAAATATAGTAACAAAATTCATCCGGAAGAAGAAAAAGACAAGAATATTAAAAGAATGAATGAAAACAGAAATGTGAAAGAAAGTTGCCTAGCAGCACAGCATCACAAATTGTATTACAACAAAGTAAACACCAAAACAATCTGGTACTGGCTAAGAAATAAAGAACTATATCAATGAAACAGATTAGGTATACAATGCGCAATATTGGATGACCATAGCAATGTAGCATTTGGACAAGAGCTATTGTTGTGCCATAGTTCCCTTTTATTGTCCTCATTCAGTTTCCCTAATTGTCCTGACTCAGTTCCTAATTGTTCTGTTCAATCCTGTAACACCACCCTTCTTTCTTAATCTCAGAATGTTGATAGGATAAAGATCTTATAACATCAAATACCTCTCCATCTCCTGTGCCTCTTCCCATTATGCCATCCCAATTTATCAGAACCTCCATTTCTGCTCTCAGGGCTCTAACTCCGCCCCTGTTTACCCCTGTAGCTGAGCCATGTGTTTATATGTCATTGAGAACTCACTTTGGGTGCTGGATTCTTGGAGACAATAGTCTCATTCATCCTGGGACCAAACCATAGATCCATTTGGTCCCAGTATATCTCTCCCTTTCAAATAAAACATTAAAAACTCTCTAATCTCTATCTTGCCTCAGTTTTTCTGGCAATACACTATTTGACAAAAATTGCTAGGAAAACTAGAAAGTAATTTAGCAGAAAGTAAGTTTATAAGGTCAAAATGGGTATATAATTTAGACAGAAGGGGTAATATCATAAGCAAATTAGGGAAGAATGGAATATTTTACTCAATAAATCTATAAGTAAGAAATTTGTTTATTATATTAAGAAATTAATTTATAAAATTAATATTTTATTATATTATATAATTGTAGATAGGTTTAATTTCTTCTTCTGGAAACTATTTGTAACTTTTAGTTTTCAAATTGGAGAACGACTAGTAATCTGATAAATTTGACTAAGTCCTCTACATATTTGAAAAATGAAATCTTTATCAAAGAATAGAGATATAAAATAAATAATATTTTATAAATAAAATAAAAATAAAAGATAGCATTGCAGAACATAAAACAGATAATTTTTTTAAATTAAAAAGGTTTGTACAAATAAAACCAGCACAGTCAAGATTAGAAGGAAAACTAGAACCTGAAAAAAATTATTTTATAGCACATTTCTTTGATAAAGATTTCATTTTTCAAATATGTAGAAGACTTAGTCTAATTTATCAGATTACTAGTTGTTCTCCAATTTGAAAACTAAAAGTTACAAATAGTTTCCAGAAGAAGAAATTAAACCTATCTACAATTATATAAAAAAGATACTGTAAATCATTGATTAGAGAATCACAAATTAAAGCAGATCTGAGTTAATTCCTCATACTTATTAGATTAACTAATTTGATAGAAAAGGAAAAGCCAAAAAAAGAAAAAAAGGGAAAAAAGAAAAGAAAAATGACAAATGTTGGAGGGCATGTGGAAAAAATTGAGACACTGATGTTCTCTTGGTAAAATTGTAAATGAACAGTAATTTTAAACTATGTCCCATAGGCCTGTAAAACCCTGCATATCTTTTGACTCAGCAATATCATTGGGTTTCCGAAAATGTAGAAAGACATATGAACTGATACAAAATAAAGTGAGTTGAACAAGGAGAACAATGAACATAGTAACAGCAATATTACATGATGACAATTGGATCTTGACAATATAACAATATAAGATAATTCTGAATGACTTATGAGCAATGATATTTACCTCCAGAGAAAGAACTTACAGTCTGAATGCAGATTGAACTATTCTTTTTTTTTTCTTTTTCATTTTTTTATCTATTTTCTTTCATAACATGATACTAATGTAGAAATATGTTTTGCATAGCTACATTGTACAAAGTTCTTATCCCCTTAAGGAAGGGAGAGAAAGAGATTTTGGAACTCTTTAAAAAATGTTAATTGTGTTATTACACAAAATTTATTTAATTGTTAATAATGCTATTACACAAAATTGAAAAACTATACAAAATTTCACCTACCATGAATCCTTTTATAAAATCTCACTTGTTCTTAACCACAAGATTATATAACAGGTACTTTGTTATATTTCACAGATTTGGGAACAGAAACATATAATATTGAATGACATAGTTACAAGCCACATTTGAGTGGAGTTTCACACCCACTAAAGTCTTCATGACTTTAGATCCACTATAGCATCTTCAATAAGACATTGCCTTTTTCAACTAATGATTACAAGTAGCCCTCTGTTACAGAAAATTTTAGCAAACCCTGTCACCTGAACAACCTAAAAACCAGAATACCTTTCAATGTTCTCTTTTCCCCTGGCAAAGATACCATTGAAAAAAGGAAATGGGGCAGAAATCACTGTCAAGAAAGATGCTTATAGCTGACTCTGTGACACATTCATTCTCTATGTTCCATATCTTATACAATTTGACAGCATAGGCTGTATCAGCAAACAAGACCTAGGTAGCTGAGAGTGCTCAAGATACAAGAAAAACACAACCTCAGAAATAATATAGTAAGTATAGTAAGAAAAGCACAGTACTAGGATTTAGGAAAGCCAAGTGGAGGCTCTGGGTTTGGCCTTGTCTTGCTGAAAGATCTTGGATAAACTACTTTCCTTCTCTATAACTTTTTTTTTTTTTTTTGTAAAATGATAAGATTGGAAGAGATCATCTGAAGTTCTCTTCTCTTTCTAGCATTCTATAGCACACAGAAGAAAAATACCCAGAAAGAATCAATAAAGAAACGTAAATGATGAGGAAAGAAACATAAATGATGAGGAAAGGATAGCAAGTCTTAGTTTGAAATAAACATATGACAAATTCACAATGGCAAATCTCTTTGCCAAAAGGGATATTTATTTAGGAGAAAAGGTTACAGATAAAATGATAAGGTAAAATAGGTATCAGGAATGAAAAATATGGAATAGATTTGAGAGAAAAATAGGGTTACCAAAGAAAGAAGTTTGATCCATTAACAGAATATATCATGAGGCCTGAGTACTCCATGGATTGACAGATTAAATCCATAGAGGAGTTTAACATAATAATCAGAGTTAACTACAGGAAGGAGAAAGATATCATTAAAAAGTAGACACTATTTATTAGGAAGAGAGAGTACCTTATAGTAGGCTTAGTCCTGAAAAGGACTTAGTAAAGATCTTCTTCGGGAGCATAATTTTTATAGGGGAAATATAACTTTGGGAGTTTCCCAGGGGAGGAGGGCAAGTACCAGAGTAGAATTTGGTAAGTCAGAGAGAGGAATCAAGATGGAACAAAATAGAATGCACTTTGCAGAGCAGGTCCTAGACCTGTTTAAAAATATGCTAATCAGTCTCTCAAAATTTGTTCAAAGATGGCTATTTTTTTTGGAGGGATGGACAATAAAAACTGATAGCATTCCAGTTTTACAATTACTCTATATAAACAAGATAGTCTGGGAC
This sequence comes from Antechinus flavipes, assembly GCF_016432865.1. Classification (NCBI taxonomy): domain Eukaryota; kingdom Metazoa; phylum Chordata; class Mammalia; order Dasyuromorphia; family Dasyuridae; genus Antechinus; species Antechinus flavipes. The sequence goes on from NC_067399.1 coordinate 70,231,974, forward strand.
TTGAAGGTATGACTGATAATAGTCAGGCTTCTTCCTGACAAGAGAAGAGAATAAATTCAAACTCTACATCATAAGGAAGTCTTACATGTATCCTCTCTGAAACTTTCAAAATAGAGCTAGATACCCATTTTATGATAAGGTTGTACATTAAAATGCACAGTGCTAGCCTTCTCTCTCATTTTATGTACTGTCTATAGATACTGCTTCCTTCCCCATACCTGCCCCTCCATCTGATAATTACCAATGCCTTCTTCAAGGCTATAACATATAGTTGCTGTCTTAGCCCACATTACCTGCCCTCCCTTTCTCAGAGGGCATCATAAACCCAAAGTATTTCCTACATATTTTTGATAGCATGTTGCCTTCTGGCTCACATGGACCAGACTATGGGTTTAGTGTTAATACAGCTGTTTATATGTCCTCAATATCACTACATTTTCATTTTGATTGATTTTTCCACTATACTTCTGAACTTTCTCTCTTGGAAATAAATCAGGCCTCTCACTGACCACTTGATCTTAAAGAAAATACTTAGCATTTGATCTTAAAAGAAAATTGGATCCGTGATATGACTATTTCTAGTTAATATTGGGTAGTCAAAATTTTAAATATCTGCTTTCCTTAAAATTCAGCAATTACACTAGCTTTTGGTAAGTGTAAATCCCAGACAGTCCTTTATTTAAATTTCCTGCATAAGATTGCAAATACTTATAATTAATAATTTTAAATTAACAAATGAATAATATAAATACAACTTTTAAGACATGAAGAGAGTTAGATGGGAAAAGCCAAAATGGAATTTTAAAAATGATAAATGCAGTATATAACAGGAAAGAAAACTATGCTCTTGTCTTAAAGTACAAAGTCTGACAAGGAAGATTTGGGAGACAGAAGGAGTGCATGAAGAAGAAATCTGAATATAAAAAGATCTATTGAAAAGTCTGAGTGTTTTTAGCCTGGAGGTGGGAAAAACAAAGAGGGGATTAGAATTGTTTTCTAGGGCTCTAGAAGCAGTGAGTGGAATTTGTTGAAAAGTAAATTTTACTCCATGTCCGGGGGAAATATTGCTAACAAATCAACTTTCACTAAAATGAAATAGGCTTCCTTGTGAAGTAGAAAATATAAAATAATAGTAGGCCCATTTTACAGATGAAAAAAAATGAACCTCAAGAGGTTAAATGACTCAAACCATTTCCAAAGCTCTGGGTTTAAAATCAATCAATTGGGCAAAATCAATAAACATTTAATTAAGTACCTGTGATCCAGGAACTTTGCTTAGCAATGTGGATACAAAAAGAGACAAGAGACAGTCTTTACACACTAATTGCTTACACTCTAAATTGGGAGACAATGTGCAAACAAATATATACAAATCAATTCTGGCTATAACACATCTGAGATGCACGATATAGTGAAGAAAGGGTACAAAATCTAGTCTCCTGATTTCAAGTGTGCAGTGCTCTGTACCAGGGAATTTTAACCTGGGCACCATGGACTTAATAATAATAATAATAATAATAACTTAATTTAAAATTTAATTAAATTTTAAAAATGAATTACAAATAAAAATGTTCCTCAACAAATTTTAATGTAATTAATATTAATGAATTTCAAAATGATTGGTTTCATTTGTAATCTTATGTATTTTATTTTATGCATTTAAAAACATTGTTCTAAGACACAGTTCATATGCTTATTCAAACAGCCAAAAGAGTTTTGCCACAAAAGAGGTAAAGAAATTCTATTTAGTGCTTTTTAGTTACCCTTGCCCAGAAGATCTTAGATCAAAGTTCCCCAGATATTGGTTTGTGGATTTATTTTTTTCAGACGGCAAAACATTTACTACCAAGAATTCTCACTACTTATAAATCATATAGACTTACAAACAGATAGTTCCGTCTCCCTTTTTGCTGCATTCTTTCTCATCTAGTTTCCCAGATATTTTTTCTTCTGATTTCCAGTGTCTGATTCCTGAATTATCTAGAGCCACAAGTGATTCTTGGTGTAATGTAAATAAAAAGTTTTCTTTAACTTACCCATTGGTAGTATGTGTATTTACATTTGGAAAATACTGTCTTAGAAAACCTACTATGTAGGAATCAGGAAAAAATGTGTGTTCCAGGGTTCATAAATATACTGCTTTATTTACACATCCACACATATACAAAGATGTTATTATATAGATCTAAGCATACATCCATATAACTATTTCTATAGATCTCTGTGTGTGTGTTTGCTTATTTATTTACTTTCAATGAGACTCTGTCCATGCTGCAAGAACCTGAAGGATTCCACATCACAAACCCAACCAGAGAAAGTCACAATGGGAAAATAACAAAACAGTGATGGCACTGGAGGAAAAAAAAAAACAACACAACTTTTGAAGAGATTGATTGCCCCTTTTGTAGGTACTGTTGTAGATTTTTCCTCTTGCCAGACATATTGATGATGTGTGTGACTAACTGTGAGAACCGGGACAGGAGGAAGAAAGGGATGCATTACCTTCCTGAATGAAGACATGATGACAATTGTGTCAGACTTTTCAGTCCCTTAATCCCAGAGAGCCACTGAGCAACTGCCTTTTTTTTTTTTTTTGTGATGGCAAAGAGTTGGAGAATAAAAAGAGGCTTATGAAAGGACAGTGAAGCATTCTCCTTTTCTTTTATTTGGTTGCTCTTTATTTAATGTCAGTGATACCAATGCATTTTCATGAAGTAGTATCATTATAGACTAATTTCTTTGAAAATTGCTTCCTAAGCAACATTACATACCCAGCGAAAGTGGTCTTGTACCCCTTCTAAAAATTCATTTAAAAAAGGTTAGATGCTAATATAAACACTAATTACATATTTTCTTTCTCCCATAATTTAAGAACTTCTCTGCAGAATGCCAGCATAGTATGTACATTCTTAATATGACAGCCTGCCATTCACTAATATTACTAATGCTGCTGTTTTTGTACTTAGAACCCTGCAGTGAGAGTTTAAAGACGTACTCTGGACTAGAACTTGGATACTAAAATTTATGTGAATCTGGAGTGCACATTGTCTTGTCAATTTTATGTAGATCCATGCTAACTGCTTATTTTTGTCCTTGATTTCCATAAACGGTCGACACACTTTGACAACCTTCTTCCACGTTTCTAACCACCTGCCATGGAGACTGATGAATAAAATGATAGTGACTACAAGAACAAAAGGTTGCTGATGACATATGATGGAAAACTTGATGAAAACTTGTGATCTGATCAGAAGGCTTAGGGAAGGAGAGTGAGAAAACTATGCCTGTATTGATAAAAGGAGATGGGTCAAAAGGTCTATGGAAAAATGAAGATGATCATCATTTCTTCTAGAGGAGAAAAGAATGCTTCCACTTTGAGGAGGTAGGATGGATTAGTAAATAGAATCAGAAGACCTCTATTCAAAAGCCATCTGTCGTATTTAGTATCTGTGTAACACTCGGATATTAGATTTCTCTGCATTTCAGTTATAAAATTAAAAAGGAAAATCAGGGTTATGGAGGGCTTATCTCACAACAACCCTGTAAAACATAATGCAAGAATTATTATCATGTTTTACAAATGAAGACACAGAAGCTTTGAATGGAAAAGCAGATTGTCTAAGATCAAGCTAATAAGAATATAAGACAGGATTCAAATCCAGATCTCCCAAGGTTCCTGGCAGCTCTACATCTTAGATTTCAGATGGAGATATCAGGTAGCTTTGAAACTGATTATTTTAATTTTCATTATAATGTTTTGTGGTAGCAAAGAACTGGAAATAAGATGGCACCCATTGCTTGGGAAATGGCTGAACAGTTAGGCCAATGCAAAGGGATTTTATTGTGGTGTAAGAAATGACAAATATAAGAAATGAAGTACGAAAATGAGAAAACTTGTATGAATTGGCATAGAATTAAGGAAGGAAATCATGAAGACTATATAAACAATGACTTCAGTAATGAAAAAGAAAAAAAGACTGAAATAAATCCAAGTGCTATGTAACTTAAAGAATTAATCTTGGGACAAAAAGAGATGTAAAAATGTACCTCTCCTGAATTCAAGAGGTGGAAGACTATGGATGTGGATGTTACATAATCATCCTTCAGAGAGGATAGCTGGTCTTGGTTAACTGTTTTCGTCTGTTATAAGGAAAAAACAGTGAGATCAGTGATGTGATAGAATATATCTGGATTACAAACATATGCACACACACACACACACACACACACACTATGTTGTATAAAACAAAGGGCATTCAATAAAATATTTTTATTTCAGAAGCCTGGGTATTGCAATTGAAATGGGTTAATTAAGATACTTCATAATAACTGTGTTTACTAATAAGCAGTTCTAGTTATCTAGTTACAAATGGGTCAATTAAAAAACCTTTTTGGTAGTGAATATCATTATAAAGCTATATCAGATGGCCTTTCTCAGCCTCATTTGGTTCACCTGTAAAAATAAACGCTTGCTTACTTGAAAGCAGAAGGATGGATTGCTTCAAATCTCTTCAAGCTGCATAATCTTGTAACTGTGATTCTAGGATTCAAATTTGATTAAATTCATGATGAAAAAAGATGTTTCTTGAGTATACTGACTGAGTAATAAAAAAAAGTAGATATTCTTTATATATGTATTGTATATAAAAATGCATATATACATAATATATAGCACATATTTATATTAATAAAATTATAAAATAATATTATTATATGCATGTGAATACATGTTTACACAGATGGGTATATGTATATATGTATACACATATAAATACATACATATAGTAATATGTTTGTATATATACATCTATGTATATAGATAGATAGATATATATATACACACACACATACACATACAAATGCACATATATAGATACACATATATAAGTACTTGTTCAGTCATTTAGTCTGATTCTTCATTACTCTGGACCATAGCACACCAGGTCCTTTATTTTTCACTATCTCTAGAAGCCTGATCAAATTCATGTTTTTTTTGTTTCCATGACAAAATCTATCCAGCTCATTCTCTGCCATCTCCTTTTCCTTTTGCCTTCAGTCTTTCCTAACATGAGGATCAGTGTTTATGTATGTTTATGTATGTATAATTATATATACACATATAACTTGTAAATACATAAAATTTATCTATATACGTATATAGATATAGATATAGATAATTCTTTATGTGAAATCTATAAAGCACATAAGTAGGTGTGGAATTGCTATTGATATTATTGTCTAGTTATGGGTAAATACTTGGTACTCGTGACAGAAGCAGAGATTTGTAATTCAGTTATATAGCTTAAGGAACACTTATTAAATACCTACTGTGTGCTAAGCATTGAATAATTCTCTAACCATTACACTAAATTCCACAGATACAAAGATGAAAATAGAACATTTTCATCTATTGAATCAGTAGGGACTTAAGAGAATTTGCCCATATTTAAGAATTAAATTATTTGAAGTCTATGGAATAATGAATTGACCCTTCCTTTCAGTGGAATGAAAAAGTGGAGTTTTGGATATGATCTCATAAGGGAAATTCCTTCAATCAATGAACACTGATTTGAACTTTTGAAAGTATTATAAGAAATCAAGAGAAGACAAGTGGAAATGACTAGCTTCAAGGATCTGAAATAAGACAGCAACAGGAAGTAATTAGTAGACCACCAGCAGAATCAACTTTAATTAAAGGCTCTAGCTGCTATTTTGGACTTATTGATTTTCTGGAGAACATCTAGAACTCCTCAGAAAAACTGGATTCTGATCAATTCCTCCAGTGCCATCTTTAATTTGAGATGAAACCTCTCAAAGATGCTGGCTGCTGCTCTCTACTGACATCAATGGTTCAATGGAGAGAAAAGGAAAGAAGCATCTCTACTTCTTTGCTTTTAAAAGAGAGCTAATTGGATGAATCAAGATACTATTTTTTAATGAGTCATGGACTTGAGTACACTGCCCAGAGAATGTTCTGAGCATTACTTGACACTATAGTACTTTGATTGGTGTCCTTCATTTTCAAAGAGAATCAAAATGACATGTCACTATGATAGAGTCAAGTTACTGTGTCTAATCATGGTTAATCAGACCAATATGAGCTCAAAACGCTCTGTCACAGGTCAGGTCAGACACAAATAGATTATATGAACACTTGAGGTGGATTCTCTAACTACGTGCATATCACATTTTTTCTAAGCTATTTCAATTCTGTTTTGTTCACAGAGCACAGCATCTTCTCTGATAAGGACACACAACATGCTAGATAATTCCCTGCCAGTGTCTCCTATGTTTCTCACAATCAGTTCTAAAGTTTTTAAAAGAGACCTTGAGAGTGTCTTCATATTGCTTTTTCTTTTTTTTTCCTTTTCCTTTTTCTTTTTCTTTCTTTCTTTTTCTTTTTCTTTTTCTTTCTTTCTTTTTTTTTTTTTTTCCTGAGGCAATTGGGGTTAAGTGACTTGCCAGGGTTACACAGCTAGAAAGTATTAAGTATCTGAGGCCAGATTTGAACTCGAGTTCTCCTGACTTGAGAGCCACCTATATTGCTTTTTCTGAGGACTTTATGAGTGCTTGTCCTGTATGAGTTTTCCATAAAATAATCTTTTTGGCAAGCATACATTTGGCATTCCAACAATATGACCAGCTCAATAGAGTTTGAATGCTTGGCAGTTTATTTAGAGAAAGAACCTCAGCATCTGGTATTTTATTCTGCCAGGTGATCTTCAGAATTTTCCTAAGACAATTCAAATGGAAGCGATTCTGTTTCCTGGCATGTGGCTGGTAGACTGTCCAGGTTTCACAGGCACACAATAATAAGGTCTTCATAACGCTCTGTAGATCTTCAGTTTGGTGATCAGTCTAACACTTTCCTTCAGAGTCTCCCAAATACTGAGCTAACTTTGACAATGCAGGTTTCATCTTTATTATCAATATGGACATTCCGTAAAAGTATACTGTCAAATTAAGTGAATTTATCCAAAGCATTCAAAACTTCTCCATTTGTTGTAACTGATATTTCCACATATAGATGATGTGATGCTGGTTGATAGAATAATATGCTTTCATGGTGTTAATTGTTAGCCCAAAATTTACACAAGAAGCAGAGAGTTGATCCATACTTGGTTGTGTCTCAGCTTCTGAGACTGCACTGAGTGATCAATCATCTGCAAACAAAAAATTATGTATCAATATTCCCTTTACTTTCGTTTTATCTTGGAGCTTTTTCAAATTGAAGAATTTATTATCCGTGTGGTGGATGACCTTGATGCCATATTCACTCTCATTGAAGGCATTATTTGAAAGGATGGCTGAAAACATCATATTAAAAAGCATGTGAGCAAAAACACAGCTTTGTTTCACTTCACTGGTGTCTGGGAAAGCACAAAAGCATTTTCCATTGTCTAGAACCAGGGCAAGCCATGCCATTATGAAAACGATGTACAATACTGATGAACTTTTCTGGGCAACCAATTTTTGACATAGTCCTTTGAGGCTTTGGTTATATATTTAGTGTACAGCACTGTATTTGCTTATCTGGGTCAAAACACTCGTAGACATTAGGATTGCTACACACCTCTCAGATTGGTTAAGATGACAGGAAAAGATAATGATGAATACTGGAGGGGAAATGGGAAAACTGGGACACTGATACATTGGTGGTGGAGTGGTGAACTGATCCAACCATTATGGAGAGAAATCTGGAACTATGCTCAAAAAGTTATCAAATTGTGCATACCCTTTGATCTACCAGTGCTTCTATTGGGCTTATATCCCAAAGAGATACTAAAGGAGAGAAAGGGATCCACATATGCAAAAATGTTTGTGGCAGCCCTGTTTGTAGTGGCCAGAAACTGGAAACTGAGTGGATGTCCATCAATTGGAGAATGGCTGAATAAATTATGGTATATGAATGTTATGGAATATTATTGTTCTATAAGAAATGATCAGCAGGATGATTTCAGAAAGCCCTGGAGAGACTTATATGAACTGATGCTGAATGAAATGAGCAGAACCAGGAGATCACTATACATACCAACAAAATTATAAGATGATCAGTTCTTATGGACATGGTTCTCTTCAACAATGAGATGATTTAAACCAGTTCCAATTGTTCAGTGATGAAAAGAGCCATCTACACCCAGAGAGAGGACTGTGGGAACTGAATGTGGTTCACAACATAGCATTTTCACTCTTTTTGTTGTTGCTTGCTTACATTTTATTTTGCTTCTTTTTTTTTTTCTGGTTTGATTTGATTTTTCTTGTGCAGCACAATAATTGTATAAATAATGTATGCATACATTAGATTTAACATATATTTCTACCATGTTTAACATATATTGGACTACTTGTCATCTAGGGGAGGGCTTGGGGGAAAGAAGGGAAAATTGGAACCCTAGGTTTTGCAAGAGCTAATGTTGAAGAATTGTCTATGTATATGTTTTGAAAAATAAAAAAAGCTTTAATAAAAAAAACCCAAAAACAACATTAGGACTAGTTTGGTGAAAATGATAGGGAAATTCAGAAGCTGCTAAATGAAAAACAGGAACTCTGTGGGATATACTAGTAAGATAGTTCATTCATCTCTAAGAAGATAGCATTTGATTCCATCTACAAGTGAAACTTAGCAAGATACAGGATTCTTGGCTCAGGAAGAACGCAAATGAAATTCAGTTTTATGCTGATAGTAACAATACAAAGGGATTTTATGAATTACTGAAAGTTTTTTATGTTCCAAAGATCTCTGGTGCATCTCAAATACTCAGAGCTGATGAAGCTACATTGATTAGTAAAAAAGACATAATCCTAGAGAGATGGGTTGAATACTTTCATAGTGTTCTCAATAATCACTGTTGAAGTCATGGATTGTTTACCTCAGGTTGAAATCAATCCCACCTTAGCTTCAATTCCAACTGAAGAAGAGGTTTTGAATGCCATTAGACTTCTTTCAAGTGCTGTTGCTGATTCTATTCTAGGTGAGATTTATAATGTGAAGTGTCCATTGCTCATATAAAAGATAGACTGAAATTTTCTGCATGATATGGCAAGAAGAGGCTATGTACCAAGAGTTGAAGGATGTCTACATTGTCCATCTCCATACAGATAAAAGGAATGAATTGTCTGTGACAATCACAGAGGGGGGTCTCTCTCTTAGTTATTGCTGGCAATATTCTTACTAAAGCCCTCCTTAATAAACTGATCCTACACTTGGAATTAGGTGACCTGTCTGAAAGTGAGTGTGGCTTCAAAAGGGAATGAGAAAGGATCTTTATTGTGTTTGCTGCCTAACAACTCCAGGAGAAATGCCAGGAACAGAACAGAGGTCTGTACACAACATTTGTAATAGCTTAACACTGTCTCAGCATCCTGTTAAAGGTGATAGTTAATAAAAAGAGCCAGTAACCATTTCATCAGTTTGAGAGCAAAAGTGAAGAAGATTTACTAAGCAAGGAACAAGAAGTGGAACAGTAAGCAGAACAACACATTTGAGAGGCCTGTCTTATTCGTGTAATTAATAGAATTCTTTGATTTAGAGTTAGAGAAATGTTAGAGATTTTGCAGTAATTTAGCTTATTTTAGTCTTATTGACTTAGAACATGAGATCACCACAAAGGTCCTTCAGATATGACTGGATCATTTAATAAATTTTGAATGTTTTTATTTTTTGTTTAGAACTCTCTGAGGAATAATGATTGCTTTTTTAATATTGTTTTTAATTAAAAATATTTTTAGGTCTAGTAATGAATTCAATGATGTAAGACAGAAGAGTCAAACTCTAGGTAAAAGTCCTACATATTAAACTACATTGGGAAATGTTTTAAAAATAAATAAAACACAATGTAACATAAATAGTTCTATTTTTAAGTCAATATGCTGTCCATAGACAGACATTTTATTTCAGCTAGGCTACCACTAGGGTATGGTTCTCCTGGTAAATAAAGTCCCTTTAGAAATACATTTTCTGAGAACTGTGACTTATAGTCTTCACATAATTTTCTGGGACGCCAAGTTTAACTGATTCAGTCATGGTCATTGAATCAGTGTATGTCAGATCATAGGATCAGAGACTCAGAGATAAAAGGAACCCCAACCTCCTCATTGGCATAGGGACATTAAGTGACTTGATCATGATCACAAAGATCGTGAGTTTCAGTTTTCCTGATGACAACTAAAAACACATCTTCCTGATTCTGAAGCCAGATCTCTGAACAATATGCAATTCTTTTAATATGTTTTGCTTTTCATAATTCCTTCCATTTAAAATGTTTCCTTCTGTTTGAATAGTTGTGTAACATTAATAATAAGATACAGAAATAATGTTTTTCTTGATGCAATCTAATCTCATGGAAAGAGTTTTGCATTTGCCACCAAGAGATCTAGGATTCAAAGTCCTAGTTGTGTCACATGTTAACTATAATATGGTCCTAGGTCAGTCATTTCAACATTTTGTGCTTCTGCATCCTTCTCTGTAAAGTGGGAAGCAGGTACTACCTAGCTCATATGATCATTGGTGGAAAAGTACTTTGTAAATTTTAAATAAAGAAATATATTCTTCCCACCATTAATTAGCCATATGCTCAGAATTTAGCTCCAGGTTTTTGGGTTTTGTAGTTTTTTTTTTTTTTTTTTTTTTAAATTACTTCCCTTTCAGAGTTCACTTATTTTTTTTTATTCTTCTCCCCACCTCACCCCATTCCCCAAATTAAGTATGATTTGTGTGCTGATATTTGATAGGGGGGAAATATAATCATTTTACTATGCCACTGGGTCCATTAAGAATGACCATCCATTTTTACTTTTTAAAAAGCATCCCTTTGCATTGTAGGAATTACTGACTATTGGAACATTTTATTAGCCAGACAAGTTTCTGGATTTTATTTTGCAAAGCAGAATCAAAGGGTTGGTTACTCAGGGCTAAAATGCATAAAGAATTGGCCATATCTATTTCATTTATAAGTAAAAGTTAATATTTGAGTTTTCACACTAAAGAAAATGAACGCCTTTAGAATGCATCTGCCAATTGCATAGTAAATAATAGCAGAAGCTAATAGCAAAAATTATTCACTTTGATCTTGTGACAACATGCAGGTGTCAAGCAGTAAGGAATATTGATAAAATTCATATCAGGGAAAACACCTAGGACTGTGAAATGAGAGATTTAAAGTTTATGATCTCTAAGGGTCCTTGATAACTCTGATATGTTATATTTAAAAAAAAATACTCATTTTTACAGTCTTTTTTAGGTATAAGGTTTTATATTCTATGTCTTCATATTTTATGATCCAAATTTCCTTCTAGCTTTTTATTCTATGTTCTAAGGTTTCTTTAAGTCCTAACATTATATGTTTTTACATTTTATGTCAGCATCATACAAGATTTAAGTTGCAAGTTACCCAAGGGGCAACTGAGAGATATATAAGTAATCTGTAGTATAGTGACAACAAATAATGCCATAAAAGACATTGTCATCCAGACAAAGGATCCAGAAAAGGATTAAATTCACTTTACATTAAAATCAAAGGTTCTAACCTCTTTTAGAGTATCATGAATCTCTTTGGAAATCTGGTGAAGGCTAGGACCACTCCTGGAAATAAGGATTTTAAGGCAATAAAATGGCATACAAAGTATTATAAAAGAAACCAATTATACATGTATACACATATATAAACTTATCCCCTATATATACATACATACATATTTTGTGTGTGCATATATATATATATAATATAATTTATACTGTTATTACAATATTAAAAGAATAATGTACTATCTCAAATTTAGTCATAGATGCTCTAGAATTCCATATTTAGAGAAAGGACTTCAGGGGGTTGAGTCAAACCCATACAAAGAATATATGGGAGGATCTAAATAGTAGTTACAAAGAATTAGAGGTTGGTCATGAATTGCCATTTGAGACTTTGAAGGTATAATGCATAATAATGAAACTACAGATTCTTTGAACTATTAAACTATTAAGTCTCTACTTTGGTTTAATAGAATTTAAGATACTACCATTTTGAAAATAAGAAGGAACATAATATTTCAAGAGAAACTCAATGGAAACTAAGAATAAAGAGAAAAACTATTTAGGAAAAAAACTGACAAAATGTTAAAATAGATAATTCAAATTTTGGATTGAGAATAATATTCATAATTTGTTTTCAAAAATAGTAAAAGACCTAATCATTGAATAGAATTATTTAATTCTAAATTTTGGGGGAAATCTCAGGAGTTATCTGGCCTAATTCCTATCTGTGAATAAGTATTCTTCTTCTACCCTGTACAGACATTCATGCAGTCCATCATTTCAAAAAATCTGATATACTATATAAAATGGATCCTGTTCAGGACAAGACCAATCCCTGGAACTTTCAACATGTCTGACATCAGAGAAATAGAACTGGGTAAAAATCTGGACAAGTCAACCACTCTTCTCTGGTCCTAATTCACGTCTTGGCTTCAGAGACAGCAGACAGTGAAAGATTGCTTTACTCCACTGGTAGTTGAAGTTTCTCCTGGGCTCATGGAAGGACTGGCTATATGATGAAATATAAGACTAGATGGTTTTACTTCTCCTCTCCTGGCCAGAATGAGGAGGGAAAAGCTTTCTCTGGGCAGATTCTATAAAAAGATGCCAGAGCTCAAGGCTTATAAAACTGAATGCCAAATCTTAGCCTGACTCCCAGCTTCTCTGATATTCATTCTAGTCTCAAGCTCATGCTTAAGTATTATAAATACTTATAGTACAAACACTTGAGGATAATACTGCGAGTTTTAAGAAGAAAGAAATTGGAAAGATTTGGATAGTCCCTGGCTTAAACACAATAATCAATTAGAAACAACAAAAAGAATTGCTTTTATCAAAATGTGTTTCCAATACAGATTAGATAACTAAAATTAGTAATGGGCCCAGGCGAAATGAGAATATAACTTTCTTCATTAGTGTTCAACCGTAAAGAAAGAAAATAATTGTCGATGTGCATGAAGGAAGGTTGAGGATTTTCAAGATTTGAATGATGGGAAGAAAAGAGGTCAAGGAATTTCAAGGGTAAATGATAAAGATATAATAGAACTGATTAATTATAATATCAGTGCTATCCAGGGAATAAAATAAAGACAGAATAGGCCTGAAAGAACATGAAAGTATGGGACCAGGGGCAGTTAAGTGACTCAATGGATGGAGTGACCCTGGGCAAGTCACTTAACCCTAATTGCCTTAGCCAAAAAAAAAAAAAAAAAGGTAAGCCAGAGATGTTAGACTGAGTTCAGTAGCCTAGGAAGAAATATGTAAGAAAAAGTAATTATGGTGTGAAGGGAACTTCATAGCTCAAGATCTTAGAAGTTGTCGAACTTAGATAATGGTGCTTACTATGACATGACCACTACTTCAAGTGATTAAGATAGAGTGAAGATATAGTACCAGAGAGAGTAACAATATATAGAGAGATGATGTGGAACAAACTGGGAAAGTCAATGAGTCAAATGGATCACAAAATGATTTGAGTTCAGTATCCATTTCATTATCGTGTGTGCAAGTCACCTATCTGTGGGCCACATTTTCAGAAAGCTGGGTGGCCAGAATATAAAACCTTGAATTTGTAGTCAGGGAAAACTAAATTCAAAACTTGACTCAAATATTTTCTGTTTCTATGACTCTGGTCAAATCACTTAAGCTCTCTCTTAGTCTCAGTTTACTTATTTGTAAAATGGGGATATGTAAGTCATGGGAATTGACATTGTGAACTTGCAGTCCAGGAGCTCACAGGTAGGAACAATATATATTGTGAAGTATTTAATTATAAGATCAGTGTTTCAGATGAACAGAAAGACTGAGTAAAGTAATAAAATCCTTTTAAGAGAGGATGGATGAAACTAACAAATATGGAATAAATTTCAAAGGAAAAGATGTTTCTAAGCCATGATAGCAGAGGATAGTCTGGAAGTATTGGTGGGGGTCATACTAACAATGCAACAAAAAACAGAGGTCTTAATTTTATTTTATTTTATTTTATTTATTTTGTGTCTGTGAGCTTGTTAGTTTGTGGAGGATCCTCTATGTTGATATTACTGCTCTCATCTGACTCACCAGAAGAAAATAAAGGCCTTCAGCATTAGGTTTCCTCTCCCTGCGTCTACTTTTCTTCAGCTATAAAGTGAGTTTCTTCATAATATAATACAATCTTAAGGTTTGATTCAGTACTAAATCTTAGATGTTCTAAAATTCTGTGCCAAAACAAAGCTGTGATTCTATATTTTGGCCCCTGAGTTAAATTTCAAAAAATGATCTTAGAGTTAGAGGTATGAAAAGCATATAAATAAACATATAAGTATATAAATTCAGGGTTATATAAAGTCTTAAATATACTATTTATTACTAATTGAATTGGAGACAGAAACATCCCCATAGGCAAAGAAACTGGGATAATATGAGACTACTGGGGAATGGGAGGAAGAGGATATCTATATCTATATCTATCTATCTATCTATCTACCTATCTATAAAGAGGGACTAGGCCAGAGTGAGGCTAAGGAATAATTAAGTTTTTATAAAGCCACAACAACTCATTTCACTCTCTCTCTCTCTCTCTCTTTCTCTCTCTCTCTCTCTGTCCCTCTTACAAAGCCACTATAGTCATAATGATTTTTAAATATATTTTTGCTATATTTTGTTTTCCTGTGACTAATATTTGTCCAAAATATATGTCTCTCTTGCCTTTAAATATTTGTTCTTGCTAACTAATACCTAAGTTCAGCTATTTCTGTATTGCTTCTAAATTTTCTTTTCCTAGGACAAAACTCTGTTCCAAAGTCTCTTTTAGCTTAAAGTCCTATGTTCTGAAGGCCTTTTAAGTGCTGATATTTTAGAATTCTAAAAGCTTAAACTTGTAATTTCCTTTATCTAACAGCAGTGATTCCTTTGCTCTTGGAATATCACGAGTCAAAACAAAGAATTATATTCTAACTTAGGCTTTAATAAGCAAATTACAGTTTCAAGGTACTTTCACTCATCTAAAACATTTTTGTGACAGTCAATGCTTCCATGAAAAGTATTACATTTTCTCTATGAGCCTTAGCTTTCATGGAAGAAATCCAAAAGGATTTTTCTTTCTTTTTAGCTATAGAGCTCCCTCCTTGAACTTAGTCATCTGGCACAGAGAGGCCAATTTGGAGGAAGGCAGGCCAAGAGAGCACAGCATTTGAAGGAGCCAGGACAATTTTCTCTGCTCCCAGCAGGAATGTGATCTTCCTCTGTGCTAATCTTGGTCACCAATATACAATATCATAGCCCTTAAAAAAAAAAAAAAAAAAAAAGGCTTTCTTCATAATAGAATAAGGTTGTTAGTGTAAGGATTTTATAGGTGCATTGGTAATGGTAAAGAGAAATTGTGCATTGTCTAGAATCAAACAGGTAGAAGAAGTGCTAGAGCCTGGACCTGAACTCAGATCTTTTGATCTCTAGACTCAGATCCTTTCAATTACATCCTGCATCTACTTTTCTTTCTGAGAGTTTGAATGTTAGAATTGCTAGGGACTATACAATATGTAAAATTACAGCTGGCAGAGAACTTCAAAACTGACTATTAAAGAGATAGGAGAGGCTTGGAAATTTGAATGTTCATGCTAGATGGAGCTTGGAGACATGGAATATTAGAAAATAGCCTGTCAAAGTTGGAATAGGTCTTGGAGATAATCAAATGCCACCCTCCCTTTAGGGAAATTAAGACTGGCTCATCCCTGTGGATATTCAAATGAACGACAAGTTCTTTGATTAACAGTTATTAATGAGTTTGGATAGGATGGGGGTGGGGGGGGGAAGGTAGGTGTTGGGGGGGGAAAGAAATCCAAAATCCAGTGATGTTAATGGAGGCTAAAGGAGAAGGATGGGGGCTGGGGGCAGGGAGGGCTTTTGAATGTTGCAACTGCTTCCATCTGTTCTCTTTATCTGTAACTGATGTAAAAAATTAGTTTCTGC